>NC_062969.1:37566898-37611852 GCF_023119035.1 Salvia hispanica | reverse complement strand
CTATTACTGGTAAATTATTTTAAACATTGGAGAAAAGAGAATTAAAATATTAAATACTATAAAATTAAGGTACTAGAGTATAAGATTAAAACATGGATATTTTACGTATCTCAACACCTACTTAATGTGTGGTTGTTTTCATAAGAAGTAAGTGAAAGTCTGAGATTTGTAAAATAACATATAAAATTCTTGTAACATAACGAGTTAAAAACCTCGAGGTAGTTTAAGTAGCCATGGATCGCCCAAACTCTACAATATATGCAATATAAGAATTGTAAGATATATTAAGTTAAAATTCTTGAACCATATACACGTGGTACTTTAACTATTGTAATCAAAGAAAAACAACAACAACAAATGAAATGGAAACTACATTCAAAATTATAAAATAAACTGAACCATAAATATAGTCGAGAAAAACCCTCTTTCTGCAAGACAAATTGCATCACTGTTAGTGCTTTCGAATTGACGTATTATCCCCAAAGACGAAACGACTTCCTCCTAACGTATATAACATCTCAAACCCGCTAGGTACCGATGAATTTGATGGAGCTCCAAAAATTGAGCAATACAATGTTCTTAAAATATACAATAAAATGTTTAGAGTCTGAAAGTGAATGAAGAATACTTTTGTTGGTGTGTAATTCATCCACAACTCTATGCATTTTATAGGTACAAAATTAGAATATGAGATCATGGAATTAATATAGATTTATAATTTAACTATATTTTCTCTGCGTCTGATTAAAGCAATGATGTGGAGTAATTAATAATTAGTTGAATCCATAAATTTAGGTTGATGTATTATAAATTAGGCAAATACGCCTCGACCAGCTCCAAACAGTTTGGAGAACAAAGCAATAATTCTCGAGAAGAATAAGCATTCCATATGTATGAGTATATTCCACTGGTTACTTGTTAATTGGCTTACATTTAGAATGATTATAAATTAAATCACTTTATTATTGAACAAAAGAAAACTTAATCTTTCCGAGGTGCAATAATGCTCAGGTTGGTGCCAACTGCCAAGCCACGTAGTGTTAATCACTTAAGTAAATTAATGGAATTAGTCAAACTTAATCCCTTCTTACTTACGTAAGAATAAATATTAAATAGTAAAAGTACAATTTGATTATTTTTCTATAGCGAAATCGTTCTAAGTATACATTTTGGTTCTCCATATTTTACCAAATGATGTGACATTTCACATTTGTATAAAAATATATAGCGATACTTATCGCTAATCATAAATTTTGAATTAACTATAGTTTAACTAAATTTAAAATTTGATAATCATGAAGTTTTATTTTTTTTATTGATATGAAACATTTCTCTTACAATTATTGGTCTAAATAAGAATATCACAGTTCAACTCATACCATATACGTTTATGTGTACAACATTTAATGATGTAACAGTTTTAATTTTAGTGGAGCCCTCATACCATAAGCAATCATCCCGTTGGGCTCACATATAAAAGCAAAATTATGTAGCTATAAAAATATGTAATATCCTTCTCATTAGGCCTTAAACAAGTAGTACTAGTAATTAGCTGTGTCATATTACTGTTATCGGTCTTATCTTTCTATCCAGAAATTAGTCATTATATACGACCTTCCTACTATAAAATCAAACCAAAAGAAAAATAGAAATTGGAGACTGACAAAATACCAAAATTGTAAATATATACCGTCCCTGACTGGCGATGGCCAAATGCAACTAAAACATTTCCTCTCACAATTTAGCAACATATGCCAGTTTTTTAGTTGAAAAGAAAAAAAAAATACTACAAAATAAATCATTTATCATTTCATTGTATACATTTTTCTTTTCTTCTTCTCAACCAAAGATGAAGAACAACGGCGCGGCTGACGTGGATGACCCGAAAGCCCCACTTCTTCCGCTCCAAGATCCGTCTGAGAGCGGATCGCGGGGCTTCGGTTCAATCATAAGATCCATTTTGACATTGAACAACTTCTTCATCCTGCTAGGTCCGTTACTCTGCGCCGTGGTATGTCTGTGCGTGAGGTTGAACGGCGGCGGCACCACCAGCCGGAATATGCTGGGGGTGCTGGCGTGGATCTTCACGTGGTGGATGACGGAGGCGGTGCCGATGCCGATAACTTCGATGGCGCCGCTCTTCCTCTTCCCCCTGTTCGGAATCTCCTCCGCCGACGACGTCGCCCATTCCTACATGGATGACGTCATCTCCCTCGTGCTCGGCAGCTTCATCCTCGCCCTTGCTGTTGAGCATTACAACATTCATAGGAGATTAGCTCTCAATGTAAGCCCTCCCAATTTAATCCATTTTTTTGATACAGACCTATTAGGAGAGAGAGCTCGTTTAGTTTATATACACCACATCAGTTGTTCTCACAACCGATGTGGAAATTGAGTCTGTAACAGTATTGGATTAAATTTGTATTTATAAATGGAAATGGTGCAGATAACAGTATTATTCTGCGGCGAGCCGCTGAATCCTCCGCTTCTGCTGCTGGGAATATGTGGTACGACAGCATTCGTGAGCATGTGGATGCACAACGTGGCAGCGGCGATGATGATGATGCCCGTGGCAACCGGAATCCTGCAGCGGTTGCCCACGGGCGAGGCTCAGTCGGAGCTGGTGTCGAAATTCTGCAAGGCGGTGGTGCTTGGGGTGATATACGCGGCGGCAGTGGGCGGGATGAGCACTCTCACAGGGACAGGTGTCAACCTCATATTGGTGGGAATGTGGAAGAGCTATTTTCCGGAAGCCGATCCCATCAGCTTCAGCACCTGGTCTTTCTTTGCCCTTCCTCTCGCCTTGCTTATTTTTGTTGCGCTTTGGGCCATCCTCTGCTTGCTCTACTGCAGAAAAGGCACCAGCCTCGCCCTCTCTGCTTACTTGGACAGAGCCCACTTGAAGAGCGAGCTCCTTCTTCTTGGTACGCTCTTCTTAGATATGTGTGCGTGTGCTGGCCTTGTGGTAGAGGGGTTGTCAAACCTTATGGTAATTTTTATATAATGCAGGTCCAATGGCCTTTGCAGAAAAGATGGTACTTGTTCTGTTCTCGGTGAGTTACACATTTTCAAATTGCAATTCCATCTGGTTACAAAGATTTTAGTTAGAAATGCATAGGAAAAAATTAACAAAACTCTTTCTTGACATGTGAATTCAGCTTTTGGTAGTATTGTGGATGACGCGGAACATAACGGACGACATACCTGGCTGGGGATCTCTGTTTGGCGACCGTGTGGGCGATGGAACTGCCAGTGTAAGTGTTCTCAAGTGAAACAAAGATAACTATAACAATACGGCAGAGAGAACTGAAATCACTATATAAGTATAATTGACAAATTCTATCACCAATTTAGTTTTAGGATGAATTTCTACAAGACCAAAATGTATTCAAGTTTAGTATGTGTGAGCAGGTGATGGTGGCGACGCTACTATTCATAATCCCAAACAAAAAACAGGCAGGTGAGAAGCTAATGGACTGGAACAAATGCAAGAAGCTGCCGTGGAGCATTGTTCTGCTTTTGGGGGCAGGGTTCGCCATCGCCGAGGGTGTCCGGACGAGCGGGCTAGCAGACGTGCTCTCGGAGATGCTCGGGTTCCTGGAGAGTGCGCCGTACTGGGCCATAGCTCCCGCGGTGGGCATTGTGAGCGGCGTCATCACCGAGTTCACCTCCAACAACGCAACCACAACTCTGGTGGTGCCCCTGCTGATCCAGATCGCAAAGAGCATGCATCTCCACCCGCTCCTGCTCATGGTCCCCGGTGCTATAGGCGCGCAGTTCGCTTTCCTGCTGCCGACGGGGACGCCGTCGAATATCGTGGGGTTCAGCACAGGTCATATTCAGATAAGTGATATGGTGGTAGCAGGGACTCCCCTCAAAGTTGCTGGAATTCTCGCTCTTTCAATTATGATGCCTACCCTTGGTAATTCATATTTTTAATTTTTGACGATTATGGTATAAATTGATCGTGTTCCTTTCAATCAATCTCAGGTATTTAACCATGAAATTGTGTGTTACATGTGCAGGGGCGTATGTTTTTGGTACAGATGAGCCAATGCTCAACTTTTCATGGAGTAAAATGTAACAAATTCGGTGTTCAGGTGGACGAGAAGTGCATTTTACCAATTAAATTGCGTTTCATCTTCTAGTTCCAAGCTTTTGTGTCTCTTTGTGCCTTGGGATATATAATGTTTTTGAAAAATCATTGTATGTATTCTTTTTGTAATTTCTAAATTATGTCCGTTGAAAAATTATAAAAGAAAAAAGATATAGAAAAGATAGTCTCAGTTCAATTATTTTGTAAGGTTTGAAAAATATTGCCTTGTTGTTTCTCGGACTGCGGAAATCAAACACATTTTGAAACTATATTATGGATTGTAGGAGTAACTTGTTAATATATAATGACCCTTTTTTGTGATATTTGTCATATCAAGTACTGGGATCATTCAGCCAGGCTATTATATCCAAGAATTTAAGTTTACATCGAGGAATCCAGCTTCTTGTTGGAAGCGTGGAGTTTAAATGGTTGTAAAGGCAATGTATCTAACCTATTTATATGACTTTTTATATGTGCAGTGTGTGCTAGTTGTTACAATAATTAATATTAATAACTAATAATATAAGCATTCAGTACTGAAATCAGCAGTTACGCTGATTAGAAGATTTAAAGTTTCAAAATAGTGATAGGATTATTACTTCAGCATTAATTCTTAAGAATATTTATTAAAATAATTTTGTATGTCATCGCTACATATTTCTTTGTAATTTATTAAAATGGCTCGAACTAAAACTAAGCAATAAAATTCTGTATGTCATCGCTACATATTTCTTTGTAATTTGTTAAAATGGCTCGAACTAAAATTAATTAGTAATTAAATAAAATTGACATCATGAAATTAATACCGTTCTATATAAAAACAATCATGATTATAATAAAAATAAACCAAATAATTTTGTATAATAGTTAATCACTATTTATTATTATTATTATTATTATTATTATTATTATTATTATTATTTATTAAATAAACTAAATGATTTTGTAACTGAATGGGTTAATTGGAATTATTAATTAAGTTTATAACTGAAAGTTTAAGATTAACGATTAATGCATCAATGATTATTTATATCAATGTGTGTTTCACGTTATTAACCACTAGTATCTCTCCCGTGCGATGCACGACACGTTATATTTATTTGTAAAATTGAATATATTATAAAATTATTATACACTAAAAGTAAAAAATAAAATTTTCCTCATAAAGGATAGATAAACGTTAAAATTATAAGCGGTTAGATTTGGGGTAAAGAAAAGGATTAGTGTGAGTAGTTGGGAAATTGAGTCAAATTAAGTGTTTAGTAGTGAGAAATATGGAAGTCTTCCACGAAAACGCAGTTTGAAATGTTAGTTTTATAATATCAACCTATAAATTCTGCCCAATCACTATTAGTCGGAGCTTCTGATTACGCTATTGTTCTCCAATTAAAGGATGATATCTCGTGTTCATTTTATTTCATACTATTTTATTTTAATAAATAATTTAGCTTATCCAGAATATAGTGACCATGATATATATTGATGCTATCGTGATATCATTAATGAGATAATGGAATGCAAAATTGACACAAAAGTTATCAAGTACCCACGATGTCGAGGTGTAAATAATTAAGTAAACTTGATAATAATTATTTGCGGTGTTCGTTTATATAACGTAGTAATTAACTAGTACATTTTGAATTTCAGATCAATAGTAGTAATATTATAACAATATCTCATTATTGCTATCGCCTATCAACAACAAATAGGGAAAAGAAAAAATATTACCCAAATCAATATTGCATGTTATTTAGGTTACGTGCCTCTATTTTTCACTGCCAACAAAAAGTCGTAATCTTACCAACTTCTCAACGTATAAATTAATGGATAAAATAATACATATGTCGCTTCTGACCAAGATTTTTTCTCTCATACTATCTCACAAGTTCTCATGTAATTATATTTGTCATTTGTGATTGTGATATGTTCTTCGATATAGTATTTATTTTAGACTACATGTTCAAATTCAATAAGATAGCCCAGTTAAGTTCAAGAATGGGAAAGAAAAAAATAAACAAAATTACGGAGAAGAGAAAATGGGATAATGATATCATGCTCTGTCATGCTCACTACATCTACATTTTCCTCACATCTAACTATAAACTATATATAAGCATATTTAGCTACTATTATAAATGTATATAGATTTTTTTTTATCTTTACATTTTCTTGGTAAAAGCTAAGGATTTCATTATTAAGACACAGAGTTTTATAGTACTAGTGTGATTGTATGAAATAAAATAGTACTTAGTACTATATTATACTCCCTCTGTCCCACGTTACTTGAGTCATTTCTTTTTTGTACTCGTTTTGGAAAAATAATAATAAATAGTTAAAATAGAGAGAAAAAAAAGTAAGAGAGAGAATAATGTAGAGAAGAGTCTTAACTATATTATTCTTTTTTTTACTTTATTTTCTCTCCACTTTAATTATTTATTATTATTTTTTCAAAACAAGTGCAAAAAAAAAATGACTCAAGTAACGTGGGACGGAGGGAGTGTAAAAAAGTAAATTAACTGAACAGAAATATATGTGGTGTAATAGTTTTTTGTATTTGCTATTTAAAATTTGTCATTTGATCCGGCGGAACAAGTTTAATCAATTAGCACCACCAAATTAAAACTTTTGTGCATATGTCTTCTACCATGTCAACATTTACGTGTGTCCGCATAGAAAAGATATTTTGAATCTCTTTATTCTAGTACAGTTATAGTTGAAGTTAAGACCTAAACAATGGTGGTTGTAACCTAAACAAATTAGGAATCCAAATATTGCTAATTGACAGGTGCAATAATCTCAAAAAATCACAAATTATTTCATCACACATCTCTTACCAAATTGTAACTATCATGACCCCACCATTCTCTTTTATAAAAACACCTCTCTCCCTCCATTCAAATGATCAAACTCAATCACCATAAAATCAAAAATTTGAATCCTAAATCAACCTAAGATGTTTAGGCCTGCCTTAATCCCCTCTCTCCTCTTCTTCATCTCTCTCTACACATCCTCATCCCACGCACAATCATGCACCAACTACACCTTCACCGGCAACCACATATTCAGCCACTGCGCCGATCTCCCGAACCTCAACTCCTTCCTCCACTGGAACTACGATGAATCCACCAAAACGGCCAATATCGCGTACCGCCATGTGGAGGTGGCAGCGTCGAGATGGGTGGCGTGGGCGATCAACCCTACCGGCAGAGGGATGATCGGAGCACAGGCGCTCGTAGCGTTCCAGAAATCAGACGGCACCATGAGGGCGTACACGTCGCCGGTGAACAGCTACCAGGCTCAGCTGGCGGAGGGGGATTTGAGCTTTCCGGTTTCTGAGTTGTCGGCGACTTATGCCGGGAATGAGTACACCATCTTTGCCACGCTCAAGCTTGATAATGTGAGCTCTACCATGAGTCAAGTGTGGCAGGAAGGCCCCCTCTCCGGGGATTCCCCGGCGCAACATCCCATCTCTGGCGCCAATGTCCAGTCTGCCGGGAACTTCAATCTTCTTTCCGGTCAGACGGGGAGAACGTCGGGAGCCACCACCATCGATTCCCGCACCAAGAAAAAGAATGTGAGTTTTTTTAAAAAAATTTATGCTTCCAACAATTAAAAAAAACTTAGGGACACAAAAATTGAAACGCAATTACTAATGTTTGGAAATTTTTGAAAATAACTAATTTAGGATGCAAAAGAAAGCATCCCTAAGTTGAGGGCAAATTATCTTAATCTTTTGCTTTTTTTTGGTATAATTAGACAAACAATTAGCGTCCTTAATACCATTAAAAAGTGTCCTTATCTGATTTTTTTATTGTAGTGCAAGCACGAAAATAAGGAATTGATATTTCAAGGTTAAGTGAAAGAGAATAAAGTACGAGACATAATGATTTTTTTATTAAAAAATGAATTGTGCAAATAGTTTGAGACGGACCGAAATGGAATATGATGCAGATTCACGGAGTGCTGAACTCAGTGAGTTGGGGAATACTACTTCCAATCGGTGCCATCACAGCGAGGTATCTAAAAGTATTTCCGGCAGCCGATCCAACATGGTTTTACCTTCACGCTCTTTTCCAGAGCTCGGGCTACATCACCGGAGTGGCAGGCTGGATCACCGGCCTCCAGCTCGGGAGCCAGTCTGCTGGAATCACATACACGGCTCACAGGATCATCGGCATTGTCATCTTCACCCTGGCGACCCTGCAGGTGACGGCTCTGCTTCTGAGGCCGAAGAAGGAGCACAAACTGAGATTCTATTGGAATGTGTACCACCACTTCATTGGATACTCTGTTATAGTTCTCAGCATCATCAACATTTTCAAGGGCTTCAACATCCTACATCCTGATCAGAAATGGAGGACTGCCTACATCGGGGTCTTGATCGGCCTGGCTTCTCTCGCTGCCATTCTCGAGATCTGCACATGGTGTGTTGTCTTGAAGAGGAAGAAGTCGAGCCGCCCTGACAAGATGTCAAATCGAAACCATGGCTATAATGGATATGGTGCAAGAGGTCAAGATACGGTTTGAAGTCTTTTGTAAAGTTTATGGCTCTTGTTGGTTTTTCCATGTTTTGTTTGGGATAGTTATATATGTTTATTATTTATGGTGCATAACATGATTTCTGAACCTCCTTTTGATTCAATTTTCAAAAAACAGAGATTATATATATAACACAACATGCTAAAGCTTTCATGATTCATAAAAGATGAGGAATTCTTCCATAACAGATGATTTAGGTTTAGTTGTGTAAAGTGTAAAATTATGGTGTGTGAGAAGAATTAGCAAGCAAGTACTCCATATGTTATTTAGTGTTACAGAGTATAGTGTGGCAAGAAACTAACCTGGCAAGAAGAAAAATATGGTGTAGGACTCGATCTCATTGAGGTTCTTATAAGATGCAGAATTACATCAACAAAGAGTGCATGAAGCAAATTAGTGAATGAATGAGTACAAAGTATAAACAAGTGCTTCATAGTTCCTTAACCAAATATTTGACTACACACAGTATATCAGTCTGTCAAACAATCACTGTACTGCAATATAATATGTATAGTTGAGTACCTCTGTTGCAAGTAGGAACCTTACAAGCTCGACACTGCATATTCAAAATGTCATTGCAGAGATCACACCACCCACCATAAAATTGATTTGAGGAGATTTTAATAGAATTTCCATTGCGAAAAGCATATTTTTTTTGAATGAGTTAAGTAGGAGTACTATTTTGGTCCTAAACATATGATCGATTTACGATTTTGATCCAGAACATTCACTTTTTGAAAATCAATTACTATTTAATGATTCATAATCAGATCTTGGTAAATAACTATTTGCAATTTGACAATTTAAAAAGACTTTTCAAGTAATTAAATGTCAATATTCCTCAATCGATGAAAATGAAAAAATTTATAACCCACGTCCGTGCAGTAACATTATTTTAATTTGAATTGGTATTTTACCCCAATAATTGTAAGAAAAATCTACAATAATGAATCTTGGACAGTTTATTTGTGAAAAAATATATCTAGCCAAAAACACACCACGCCTAAAATTAAAATCGGGTCAAGTTATACTTGTTCAAGTTGACTCTCGAATCCAATACATACGAAAACGTTGTCGAATAGGTCCTTGTTTGACGGCTTACGTCATTTTTTGACGGTCAACTGTCAATTGGTCCATATTTGACCCAATTAGACTTAATCTGAGATTATTAGTAGGTTAATGTTAAGCTAATTATTTTACTAAATAACTCAATTTTTAATATTTGAATTTGAATAAAAAATCTTCTAAGTTCACTTAAAATATCTCTTAACTTTTCATTTGAGAAAAAATGAAACGTCAAACTCTCTCTCTTTTCTTTTGTCACTCTCCTAAGAAACCCTAGTTTCGATTCCGACCAAGAACGAACCCGATTCCGACCGATTATTGTGTTGGTTGCCATGAGTTGGAAGTCGTCGTACCCAAACTTTCGTTCCAGCGATGGTCTCGTCGACATGAACGTTGCATATGCAAGGAAGAGAAAGTTCACACATCCGCTTGAAAATGAAGTCGAAGAAGGTTCGTCGGCTACTGGTAGTTCTGAAAAGAACGATTCTTTGAAGAAAAACGAACAAGTCCCATCGGCGGCATCGGGGTTTCTAGGTTCTTCTAACCCTAGTTCTCACGCGGAAGTCCATTCTTCTCCGATTCCAGAAGTTGAAGACGACATTGAATACTTGGTTTCGCTTGTGTTTGAGTTTTGATGGTTTTTTGGGTTTTGATGGTGTTAGGGTTGATGCAGTGCCTATAACAACAATTTTTTTGGATGTAATTCGGCACTGGTTGTGATTAAATGTTCATGAGCAATTCAAAGTAGAAAATGAATATGAAGGACTACTTTATCTTGTAATTTATTGTCCATTTATCGCCTCAATTTGATGTCAGTTTATTGACATAGATTATTGCCTCATTGTCGACGAAGAAGCAATCACATAATTGTTAACTTGTTATAACTATGCATAATGTATCAAACCAACAACCACCGGAAAAGTTTTTGGCAGTGATACACTATTTTTTTGCACTAAATAAACCTGCAAGTATACAGAGTATATATGGTATAGCCAAAGGTCAGTATCGGATATCGAACACGGGGAAGGCAAACACAAAGTGTCTATCCTCTACTAAGACTCAATTACTATCTGGAAAAGCAGTAGGTTTTAGAAAACTTTTGAAAACTAAAAACAATAAAAAGCATATAACAACTAAATGCAAATAAAACACGGAGATAATCGATAGAGATAAGGGAATCCCAGGGATGTGCATTCACATTTATGGTTATAGAAGTTCCAAACTACAATACCCTAGCATAGTTTATACTTTGAAAGGACGAGTCACCTAGCTTATGCTCATGCGATACAAACGTTGATTACAAAATTAGGGTTGTCAATCCTAACACGTAACTCCAAAAAGCTCCTAACACCCTTGAAAAGTCCTCACTCTCAATTAACAGTGCCGTTTTAAGGAAAGCTAATTGTAGCGTCTACTAAGTGAATCTAACTCGCTAGAACTCTGTCACAGTTATGAAGCAAGTTATATTAAATCATACACGATTGTGTCACTCAATCATGCAACATCAAAACTACTTAGGTAAGAAACAAAGTAAAAACAAAACGGATATTAAATAGAAAAAGGAATTGTATAACCAAAGTCGTTACTAACACATCCCTAGAATCCTATGAGTTTAGTTACACACGATAAAATAAGCTAAACACATAGATTGAAGGGAAAACAATTTGAACATAAAACTAGTAGGTTGAATCCTTGTCATTCTTGATATTCTTGAAATCCTTCTCCAACTCCTTGCACAAGTGAAGTACTCTAGCTCTTGATCTCTATGAATTATTTTGCAAGTAGAAGCTCTCCCTTTAATGAAGCTTGAGGTCTTATTTATAGAGGAAAGCCAATCCTTGTTGTACAAGGAAAAGATCTCCAAAATATGGTAAATCTTGGAGCAAATCTGGGGCATCTCGGATTCGCCGCCTTTCTCTGGCGAGCCGTCGCACCTTGGCTGGCGGTCGCCGCGTTGGACTCCAGAGAGTCTGTTTCCTCGGCGGCGGACCGCCGCACGACTTTCGGCGGTCGCTGGGCAAGACTTCTCTTCCAAGCGTATTTTTCTGAGGCGGACCGCTGCATTGATCTGTCCGCCGGGCGCCGGCGGTCGCCGCACACATCCGCGGCGGCGCCATCTGACCCCAGATTTCCAAATTTTGCGTTTTGGCTCCCTTTTTCGGCTCAATTATGCACGTTTTCACAAAACACGTCAAAATACCAAAATAGACAAAATATGCAAATAATGGACGTGTAGAGTGACTTTGACATCAAAAACAGATCAAACAACGGCCTTAAAATAGTGCAAAATCCGAGCGTATTAGGCAGTAAGTTTGCATTGGGTGTGGTTAAATGTTCAGGACCAATTGGTAGTAGATAATGAATATGGACTACTTTGTCTCGTAATTTGTTGTCCATTTTTATTTCACATTTACATGTAATTCCAAAAATATATTTAAAAAAATCAAAATTAGATACAGTAATGAAAATCGGCTAATCGGGTCAAATTTTTGCTAATTGACGGTTGGCTGTCAGGAATTAACGGAACCATGAAAAAAGGAGCTAAACGATAGCGTTTTCGTATGTTTTGGATTTGATTTTCAAAAAGTGAATGTGCTGGACCAAAATCTTAAATCGGTCATATGTTTAAGACCAAAGTAATACTTTACTTTTCATGAATTGCAGTAAAAAGCTGAATATCAGAAAGTATTATGAGAAACTGGAAAAAAAATAAACTCTTTTAAAATTGAAATTTAAGTTGTATACATTGCTATACCCAATAACATAATTTATCAAGATAATTATGAAGTATGAACACTAAGGAATAGAAATCTTTGTGAATAGCTAGGATGAGAAGATTGTGGAATATGAGGAAGTTTTTGCAGAATAGATATGGATAAAGTTAGTTGTTGTTGGAATCTATGCCCGGTCAATGGACTTTGACCAATTATAATTTCAACGAGACATTTAATTTTGTAAAATTAAATGATATAGCGTCGATCTACGTTCGGAGTAGATGACCGTGGTATATTTATTTTCTCAAATCCGATTCCCGGTGAGTGAGAAATAATTATTTAAAGTTGTGCAAAAATTGCAAACTTAATGAGCTATGAGAGGAGATTAGGGAATAATTAAGAGAGTTAATTATCCCACATTGAAAGTTTCAACCTTATTAAACTAGTATTTAATAAGAAGGATTATTACATGTAATAATTATAGTGGACTAAGATGGGCTGTAAGAGCCCACACGCGCGCGCCGCCCGCCCCGCCGCGAGCCGCGTGCCGCGAGCCTCGAGCCCGAGCCCGAGCCCGAGCCCGTGCTCGCGCTCGCGCTCGTGCCCGTGCCCGTGCCCGTGTCCTTGTCCTTGTCCTTGTCCTTGTCCTTGGCAATTGGTCTTTGGGCTGTTCTTTGGGCCTGGTCGTGGGCTTGGTGCTTGGGCCTAGTTGCGGGCTTGGCCCAAGTCTAGTGGCAGCGAGCCAAGCGGGATGCCACCTCGTCAGTATGACGCGGTAAGCCAACGTGGCTGACACGTGAGAGTCCACGTCGTGAACGAATCTAGAAGCTTCTAGCTCTGAGCGCGTAACGGCTTGTAACGCCCGAACGTTACAGCTCGTAACCGACGACCGTTACGGTCTAGCTTTAATGACGGCCATTATGGCCGTTGACCCCCTGCAGTGGACCGAGCCTATAAATAGGCTAGTCATTCCATGCATTCTACACACCAAAAAACACTAGAAAGCATTCTGCATCATAAGCTCTCTCTCTCTGCATTGTTCTTCTGTCGAAGCTCTGCCCTCTCCTCCATCCAGTTCGCCGGAGCTCTGCTGATAGCGGTGCTGCTTCATCAGAGACGTAGCCGTTTTATCTTTGGGGACGAAACGCCAATCCGAAGAGCACTACCGGGGCGTATCTCGTCTTGCGGAAAGAGGCCTCCTCGACTCGGCTATTTCCTTTTACGGTTCATTAGTTTCGAATTTTCCGTTGTAATTTTCGTTTCAGTTCTTCTTGTATTCCTTCTTGTAATCCCTAAATCTCTAACAGTTGTTCCATCCAAAGGATCACACCATAAGAGCCTGAAATTAAAAGAGATATATTGTAGTTTCTACCTATAATAATCAAAGATTCCACACATATTTATATTATGGGAGGCGCAAAAAAGATCTTTTATGATAAGGCAAATAAATCAAATCCTAACAAACTATATTCTAGATTTATGGAAACAATAGAATACAAACTATATTCTAGATTTATTGAGAAAATTAGACGAAGTGGATGCCATACATGGATTTGCATGGTTCTATTTCCCTATGTTAGTATTTTGACCATTTTAACTATTTTGACATACATTGAACTCACAAGGAATGCTGAAGTTGAAAGTTATCTATAAAATACTCCCTCCGTCCCAAGGAAGATGACCCCTTCCTTGGGCGGCACGGAATTTTATGCAGTTATATTTTGTGTGGTAAGAGGAGATAGTAAAATAAGAGAGAGGGAATAAAGTAGAGATAAATGTGTTTCCA
The DNA here is from genome assembly GCF_023119035.1 of Salvia hispanica. NCBI lineage: Eukaryota > Viridiplantae > Streptophyta > Magnoliopsida > Lamiales > Lamiaceae > Salvia > Salvia hispanica. Next base: position 37,597,652 of record NC_062969.1, on the reverse strand, counting down.
TTTTAAGTAATGGGTCATTTTGATTGGAACAAACCAAAAAGGAAAGTGAGTCATCTTCAATGGGACGGAGGGAGTACTACTTTTCTCAAGCAATACAAAATTCATTCATCTAATTTGATTCTAACTCCAAATTGTGAGTCATTTTGAAATTATTGTGTATTTAATATTAAATCTAGTTCTATATAATATTTTGTAAAATCGAGCAAAAAATGAAGTCCACTCGCACGCCCAACAAGTGAGCATCGCAACCACATTCCATTGTGAATGGCGAGGGGGAAGAGGGCATGGAGGGACAACCCTCCCCTGAGTCCCCTGGTTCCATTCCTCTAGGACATAGAAGTGTCATCAGTGCCAAATTGCCAATGATATTTTTTGGCTCGATCATAAGAGATAATTTAACATTCCGGATGAGTTGACTAAGGTCTCCGCCCTATTTAAATATGTCCATGTCTACATTCAGATAGTTGGAATTTTTTTCTATTTGAAAAAGATTAATAATGGTTTTTCATATAGAGTATCTATCATAACTAAAACCCTCTAACATATAAAATAGATGAAATGTATTTTATCAATTAAATTGCATTTTATCGCATATAAATAGTGGGGTTTACGGATTTCGATTTTATTATTTTCCTCGTGGAAATTTCAATTATATACGATGTCAATGAAAGCAACTATTTAAAAAAAAAGGTATTCCTCACAAGAAACATCAGTATTGATAAAAATGTGAAAATGGAAGACGACTTTACAGTTTTTATAGGCAAGCGTTGCATTCTAAGTACTAAAAATTTGTCATTAATCATTAGCATCAGCAAACATTGGATCAAGAAAAAATAACAGGATAGACACAAAGATTCATATTCCTTGTTTAAAAATGACGGGAGTGGATTCCCTGTTGTGGTGGGAACACGGGATGGGGATGTTGTGCTATTAAACGGTGGCGTATTGGGACAATTATTGCATTCCTTTTCCTTTTTCAGTTAAGTTTATTAAATATTACTTGCTGCCGTAATTTTATATGGTCAAATATGATATCAAGGTGAATCAGTGTGTTCATATTTTTTTAATGTTAATTTTTAGTTATTAAACTTTTAACATTTTAAATTATAATTAATATAATATTAGTAGATTATAATTTGAATCATAATTAGAGCTTATTGATTAAGGGTGTTATTAACTTAATTCTAATTTTGTTTTTTACTAAAAGTTAAATTTGAATCCATTTTATATTTAAATTTAGAGATAATTGTTATTAAATCATAGTTTTTCGTTGAATTTTAGCTCATTACACAATTTTGAAACTCAATTATAACATTTTAATTTTCTCAATTGTCCTATGTGGGTTAAGTAAAACTAATACTCTTTTTGTTTGCCATTGCTTGTCACTAGTTTCCTTTTCGGTCTGTCAGCCAATGCTTGTCACACCTACTACTTTTGATAATATATCTCACACTCCACTAACTCATTCTTCTCACACTACAAAAAATTTATCATTTATGGACACAAAAATTGAGACACAATTACAGTGTTTGGAAATTTTTAAAAATAACTAGTACTACTAATTTAGGACAAAAAAAATGTTCTAAGTTGAGGGAAAATTATCTTAATCTTTTACTCCTACTTTTTAAGATGCTTCTATTTGGGTCGCCTAATTTTAGTTAGGACACCAACAATAAAGACACAGTAAATAACGCATTAGTGGTATAATTAGACATAGCATAGGACGGAGGGGGTATTAATATTACATTAAAATAATTTAAAATAATGTTTTATTTGCAACAGATAAGATTTAGCTATGATTTTAAATATAATAATTTGTTGATATTAAATTAATTTGTCATAATATTAATACCTTAATGAAATTGAAATGAGCATGCAACTAAATATAAAATTTTGAAATTTTAATTAGTGAACTAAATAAGCCATAAGTTTTAATGAGTAGTTCGATACTAATTAATCGTTAATTTATAAAACTATTTTACAAAATAAATCACTAAAATAAAGTATACTATAGAAATGGTTAGTGAATCATGAGTTAAACTATTTGGATAAAGTAAAGTTTGTACAAGTTGACTCAATACGTCGTCGTGTAAATAGCACAGCATCCATCCCCTACTGTGTTCCCACCATAGCAGGTTGATCCACTCCCAAAAATGACGCTGCAAGATGAAATAACAACTAAAAAATAATCTGACAGGGAGCACTTTGTAGATCAATTTCTCAGTATTTTACAACATTGAGATCCGATGCGTTTTAATTAACAATTCTATATGGAAAAGAAAAAAAAAATACTATCACAACTAGAATTACTGGTACAAGGCAGTCATCGCAGCTGATGCACTTAAACAAGAGGTCGCAGCTGATGCACTTAAACAACAGGTGAAATCATGCCCGCTCTTTAGGCTCAAGTGCAGCAATTTCTTTGACAACTTGCGCTTTATCAGCCTCAAATTGCACATCCTCTGCAACCAAAGCAAAATTTCAAACAAAGATATTCGAAGATTATCTGCGTGAATATGTCATTCCACATTTTTACCTTTTTCTGTCTTGAAATCAGCAAAAAGGCGTAGTAGCTTGCTTTTGTTGGTAACGAGAATACTAACAATGTCCGGAGGTTTGTTCTGATTAGCTGCAAATAACTGCACATAGTTGTATTGCAGAAAACACTTTCAGTTATCCATGTCTTTCCACTATATGTGACAAGCTTGGACAGCAATATAAAACTGTACCTTGAAAACATGGAATGCTTCAATCTGTATGCTCTTGCTCGACTCCTGGGTAAGGCAACGGTTCAGTATTAATATAGATGCAGTTTCAAGTAAAGACATCAAAGAATGATATGGTTCAGAACGAATTCCTTAAAAAATTTATTTAACATGTTCATGAGGGTTTTCAGAATATGGCAATTCAGCAAACATCAACAATAAAAACCATAAAATAGTGCTCTTTCAAGCTCTTCCAATATTGATTGTCATAAAACAAAACAGTCTGAAGTACATGATAATTATATTTGAGAATGAGTAAGGTCTAATATCAGATCATTTAGTTTATTGAGATAAATTTAAATAGAATTTACCATGCATTTACCTATATGTACTTCTCCCTTCCTCATACACATTTTTCAACACTTCTTCAGTCATTTTAATAGCAAGGAAAGTCAGGACTTAATCTAAAAGTCAAGAATGTAACATACCCTGAGAAGATTCATGAGGATCCTCAAGTTTTCCCTTGAACTAACATATCGCGTCATTGCAGCTGAATTCGACCGATCCAGCAAGATATCACCCAAGAGCTGAAAGGAGTGTATTGAGAATCAGAATCATAACCATACAGAACTGTGCATGAGGACATATCGAATAATAAGAATTGATCAACTCTTCATTTGCCTGCCACCATCAAGCGTTTTCATCATTTTTCGTACAATTTTCAATAAGAAATGGTGGTTCCGCATTACCTTGACAGCCTGCCTCCTAGTAATGTAGTTAGTAGATTCTAGCAACTTCGAGTTGTACTCCGCAAAGAACTATGAGGAAAAGATGACAAAAATCAGGATCAGGTGTGAAACTCGTGAAGGACTCCAAGAAACAACATTGTTAAATTCCAGGGTAGGACACACATGAACATATTATGAGACATGGGAGGTTCCCAAAGTAGTAATGAATAACGAGCTTAATGTACATAAGCCTGCAGGGATAATTTTCAACGCCCCATGGCAGAAATATCATGTCAGGACATATGCGGCACAAAGAAGAATATTAACTTATCTAGCTGCTTAATGCTGATGCAGCAAAACTTACCCAGTCATAATTTTTAGAAAGGAACTCGGCAACTGTTGATTTGTGCCTAGTCAGTAACTCCTGCAATAAGATGTCAATCCTGTTATATAGACTTTAATGTCAGTATCTATACCAAAAAACACCAAAAAAAGGCATCATTGAGGAGCGCAATCTAGAACTTGCATGTCCTAAGTTTGAGCAGCTTAGATCAAAAGTGCCTCGAGAAAATGGCATACAGTGCTTAACATAGATCATCTAGGTGTTGGACATGTAGTAAGTAACCCAATCATGTAAGAGCACATGAAGAAAGATATAGGGTTATAAGATAATGCTACCCAGCTTAACCACCGAGTCGCACATCCCACTGAACATCGTAAGTTCACTTTCACCATTACCATCTATAGCACATTCTCAAATCATAGTAACAGGAAAATATACTCTGAGGCATTAAATCAAAGACATTTTTTCAGTCAAATCCAAACACCCACAATTTTTTTAAGCACAATGCCAAATGAGGGAACGCTATATTTAACACTAACTGCGTATTAACCTTTTGTGACCAATCAAAATGTAAAGTGAGCAGACCTATCAATCACTGATCAACTACAGAACACATATAACGCAACAAAATGATGGATAAACCAAATAACTGAAAAAAAGAAAAAAAGAAAAAAGTAATGTGTAAAGAATTTGCTATAGAATACCCAACCTTGAAAGTGGCAGCAGCATCAGAGGCAATGTCAAAATTTGGAAGTTGAATAAAGTCAAAAAAATTCTTCATATGCTCTGATTCCAAAACATACCTATAGGACAAAAGCAGACTTTAAAATTAACATTTAACAAAATGTTGGTTTTCATCTGCAGCACTTAGCATTGATGTAACCAGTAAACTTATGCAATAAAGGACACAAAAAAGCAGCCAATGTAGTCGGTGACTTTTTATGCGATAGAATGATTGGCACAATAATATCATAAAGCATGAAAATTGAGTGATCTACTCACTTTGCAACGATTTGATGGCGTATGCATTCCCTCAACATTGCACCATAGTGTAAAGCCAGCTCAGTGTTCTCATAACTAGACACAAACAGAAACCCAAATTGAAGGCTATATTGCAAACAAGAACATCAGGGAGACCTCTCATACAAGCAATTTCACAATTATCAGATTAAATCCCAATTCGAGTAGAAGCCTGGAAATATAAGTTATTTGATCGAACAATCCAGAATCTAATGCAGATTCTTTATCCTAACATACCCTGCTATCAAGACATCCATGAGATCTATGTTCTTTTCCAAGTAATCACACGCAATCAACTTTGACTGAACCTGTTGCCTCTGCAGATTTGCAACAACCTGAGTAGCATCTTTGCGGGTCTGCAAAATTGTCTATCAGTCAACTCAACTCTCCCTTAATTCTTATGGTAAAGAATTAGATTGAACAACTATCAATTTGTCAGATATTCTACACCAAGAAGTAGAATATTGTTCTTGCATTATGTCCAAACTCAACACACTCAATTCAATCCAACCATAAAGCATAATGCACAAGGCAGAATTCTTATAAGTTGTAGTGACCAAATTAGGGACTGATCTACAAGTACCTCTAAATTCAACTTTGGAAGACATGTAATTAGGAGGCGAAGAGTGTCCTCTCTGAAAAACTCCTGAGTCAACTGGGTACATGCTTCTGCTACTGGCTCAGATTCACTGTCCCCATAAAGAACTTGTTTCAACTCTCTCATTAGTTTGCTCAATTCCAGCATCTACACAGTAAAATTAGCAAAAGATATAACACTAGAATCGGAAAAAGGACAGTAAAATCGTCTACTCTACTGCATTCCAGTTGCTACCCTATTAAAACATAGAGCAGACGTTTGAAACACAATGAGTCATCGACTATACTATCAATGCAATTATGCAAAGGTTCCACAAAAATGCACAAGATAATAGGTGAAACAGTAATACCGCAGTTAAATAAAACTGCAAATCAGTACTCAGTAGCACCCACTATTCACTAACTAACAACATAATTTGTCATATATACACATTAGATGACAATGTCAAAGTACAAGCACCACCAGATCAACCAAAACAAAACAAAAATTCATGCATAGGGTAATTAAACAGGAGAACCTTCTCGTCTCGCTTGCTTTCCTTAGTGTCAGGAGCTCCGAGATCGGCGAAGATGAGTAGATCGCGCGTCTGCCGCACCAAATCAGCCGGAGTCCTCGGCTTGGACTTGAACAGACTCTTCATCTTAGCATTATCCGCAACTCCGTCGGTGGTATCCGGTAGCGGAAGCCTTCGGACAGTCGCCTGTAACACCGGCGGCCGCTGCGCCGGCGGTTTACCGCCGGAAGACAGACACCCTCCAATTTTGGGAAATTGTTAAACCCCCAAAATTAGCCCTTGAATATTTCTTGGCGATTGGTTTAGGGATTCGGATTCCGATTCGACAAAGTTGATTTTTCGGTCTGTATTTTCCTAACAGAAAATTTTCAAGCTTTAGTGAATTTGCGGGGGTTTTAAATTTCATTTATATATATCGACTGTGAACTGTGATAGCAGATCGTTTTCACTTGTGGGCCTAACTTCACTTGAAAGTATTATAATTTTCCTTTTTATTTTACTTTTTTGAGAATAATATAACTTGGTATAGTTAGATTTGTCGATGTGAAAATCGTTAAGATAAAGACTAATATCTGATTACAAGGAGTACTTAATATTTAGTAACTGATCCAACAAATTCTATTTCTATCAAAATTAGAAGTCCATTTGAAGCCAATTAGTTAATTATGATAGTATTTGAATTCAAATTTTATAAACATTCTAAAATGAAATACTATGACTATTTTTTTGTGATCTTAACTTGCATTAGAATTAAATGGGAATTGAAGATCACAAAATTTCGAAGCTATGAGAGGTAAATTCGTTGACCACCTTGTGAGTTGCTAAACGCGAAATCAGTTAAAATGTTAATCAGTACATTATATACCGAAGTATGATTTGGAAGATGAATAGCAAATAAAATGTAATCGGACTATATTATTCAAATATTATCTCAACTACAAACGTCGATTTAAAGGGGACATCCTAGATATGCCATAACCAATTCATCGATTAAATCAATGTTTAAGGAGTACTAATTTGTGGCCACTTGAATTGATCATTCTATTTTACTTTGCTAATCAGTCGATTAAATAAATCTACTATACTTTGGGGGTATTAATAAAATCATTCCCTTTTTTTATTTTCATCCAATTCATCAATTAAATCAGTCTACATTACGCTGCTTAATGGCACTTTATTCAGTCTCCAAATCCAAATTTGGCAATTAAAAACCAAAAAAATAATTGAAAGAAAAGCTCGTGATATTTTTAACATCATAATTTAAAATTCGTGTCTAATCATCGGCTCAAATGCCTAACATATAGCATGATTTTGTTTCTGGCTGTATTAAAAAATACTAACATGCAGTGGAACCAATAAAATATTGCTCTTTTTGATTTTTTTCGAATTAGAAGTTTACTCTAGATAGACTTTTTTAATTCAGTTAAATTTTGCTGCACGTTGACGCATAGTTCCTGCAACTGTCTTTACTAAAAAAACATTGCCTCCATCACTAAAAAGGAATATTTGTACCGATTTATTTTTGTCATTTTAGTCCGTCATCAAAATTACTTCCTCCGTTTCTTCATAGCTGAGTCATTTTTTCATTTCGGGAAATTTCTTCATAGTTGAGTCATTTTCATACTCCTTCTGTCCCATTAGAAGTGAAACGTTTTTCTTTTTAGTCTATCCCATTAAAAATGAAACGTTTCTACTCTCTCTACTTTTTCTTCTCTCTTATTTTACTCTCTCTTCGTTAACTCACAAAATAACACTACATAAAATCTCGTGCCGAAAAGCAAATGTTGCATATTTAATGGGACGGAGGGAGTATATAGTAACTTTTTTATCTTTCTTACTTTACTCTCTCTTACTTTATTCTCTCTGCTTTATTCATTTTATACTTTATTCTCTCTACCTTTTCATCTCTCTTACTTTTTTTATCTATTTATTTAACATACCCAACATTCATTTCTAAAACTCCGTGCTGAAAAGTTCCGCCTCAACTATGAAGAAACGGAGGGAGTAATATATACTCCCCCGTCCCCGATTAAGAGTCACATCTTTTCATTTTAGTCCGTCCCCGATAAAGAGTCAGTCACACTTCCTACTTACTATATTTGGACATCAAAAATGTCATTACCTAACTCCATTTTATTACACAAAATTTCATTATCTAACAAATTTATTACACACAAAAAGTCAAAGAGTGTGAATCTTAATCGGGGACGGAGGGAGTATTTTTAATATCCAATTATTTCCACTCTGTTCAAAATTAATGTACATTTTTAATATCCAATTATCTCCACTTTGTTCAAATAATATTTCGACAGAATATTCATTTGAAAAACACCTATGGGACATATTTAAAGTTAGGTCTCCTCTCTAAGCTAATTTTCCATTTTTATGGTATAAGTTTATTTCCCTCCAGAAGATGTGTTCATTACAAATTCGGAAGGTTGAAATTTTGTGCAACTAGTCATACACTTCTCCTTTATGGTATAAGTATACTCAAAATTATTTTTCGTTTTCCAAAAAAATGAAAAAAAGGAAAGCAAATACATATTAAAGAAAATTTATAGTTGCCCATCTACTTCTGAAAAGATAACTTTATAATATACTTCCTTTGTTCCTAAAATAATGTTTCAATTTGCTATTTTAGGACATCCACAAAATTAATACGTGTATATAAAAGTAGGACTTACTTTTTCTTTGCATTAACTTTTCCACTACTTTCTTTCACATTTCTTAAAATCTATACCGAATTAAAATGAGATAAAAAATTGTGGATGGAGAGAGTATGATATATCCATAATAATACTAACAAAATCTCTAAACGATGGAATTTCCAATCAAAGTGTGTTATTCACGTAGAACTCAAAATTAAGATGGTTGCGTGACCATTTATCTTTAGTTGAATTTATGCTTCTCTTTATTTCAAAGAAACATCAAATAAAGAAGTCTTAAAAAGTCATAGAAACATGTGAAAATAGACAGATGGTCAATTGCCGTCACTCGTGAGTCGTGACTCTACACGACAGAAACACGTAGATCACGAAAACATATCTTTTTTCATTTCTCTGAAAATTGTAAAAGTTCACCACAAAAATCACTCAACAAAAATCCAATAAAAACTTGCAAATCTTTAAGCAGATACAAATATCTCGAAAATTTATTTCACTTCATTATCGGATACCGATACACAATATCTGGCCATTTCTAATTTCTAAAATCGGCGATCAGTCTTTAATTTTCTCGAAGGAAGTGAGCTTAAGGGACTTCGGCCCAGGCTTGGAGTAAACGACGGCGGAATAGGTCTTGGGCGCGGCGGCGGAGGCGTCCTTGGCGGAGATCACGAGCCTGTAATTGATACCAGCTACCACCTGCGATTCTCCCTTCACCACAGACACCAAATCCAAGGCCGTCTTCTTCTGCTTGTTGTATTCCGAAATCGCGAATTTCGCAATTTCGACAATCTCCGGTGCGTTGGGATTGTCGATTGGCTTCCATCCGCCGACGATGTGGCCACGGGAAGCGGCTGAGATGGGAACCAGCGCAACCGCCATGAGTGAGAGAGCAGCGAGGAGAATGTGAAGAGATTTGGGTGCCATGATTTTGAGTATGGGTGGGTGGACCGTAAGGGGGGACGGTTATATTTATAATTGGGGAACGGGGACGCGCAAATACGAATTTATTGAGACCAATATATCTTAGTCCAGAAGGTTCCATTTAATGAAGGGGTAAATATATTGGTACTAGTAAAAATATTAATTTTGTTATTATTTGAAGGAGTAATTACCTTAAATATCATTTGTTTTCAATAATTTTTTATTTATTGTAGTACTACTTATTTTCTTTATCCCCACATATATATTAACCGTTTCTTTCCATTTTTTTTCTTTGTCAACTTACATTAATATTTTTGAACCAGAAAATTTTTTAGGTGAAGCTATTAAATATAATTAATTAAAGCGAGAAAATAGTTGGATATGTGAATGAGAGAATGAAAAAATTACATCTTTTTTAGTACAAATTTTTTGTTCTTCACTTATTTGTTTGATTCCCATAGTATATAAATATTAACCGTTCCTTTTCATTTATTTTCTTAGTCAACTTTCTATAATATTTCCTTTGTCTTATAACATTATTACTTTCATGAAATAGGCAAAAGTTTAGGTAGAGTTAATGTGTGTAACAAGATAGGGGGAATAATACAGTTGGATATTTGAATGCGAGAATGAAAAAATAACATCTTCATAGGTAGGAGTACAAATTACAAATAAAAATACACATCTTACAGAGACTGATAAAGTACAGATTTAAAATATGTGACACTATTGAAGAAATAGCATATTTACTTTCCAAAAACATTATGTCTTGCAGTATTTTGTTTTGATGAGTTTCCTATTCGATCGCCATTTACTAATAGTTAACGAATTTAGCTATGACTAGGATGAGCCTTACTCAAGCTAGTGTACACAAATAGGAAATGTGCGTCATCTTTCGTGTTTTTGATACTCGCGTCGTCTGCCTCGCATGTCCTCAACGCTTTCGTGCATTTAATAAATTAGTTCTAGAAGTACTTAAATTAACTTGGAAGTCAAGAGAAAATAATAAAAGGTGATCCGCAAAAAGAAATTAAATTGGGCCCAAAACATTTTATAAGCATCAACCCAAAGCAAATAAATAACTGGCCCACCCAGGAGCCCAAATCGACTACTTGCCGTTGTCCTCCTCTCCTCCACGCCGCTGCCATTCAAACAGCCGGCAGCCCCCCAAACTTTAATCAAAGGTAATCCTTTGTTGCTTAAATTTCCGTTCTTCAGTTTCGAGACAAAAGTTGCGTCTAAGGATTATAGGTTAGGAAGTTATGATCATTGAACGGTTTCTCTAATAATTTGAGTTTTTCCATGGTTGTATGAGATTCATGTTTCTAAACATGATGGATACCTTTGGTGAAAATTGAACTTTGTGTGTCAAAAGAAAAGGACTCCTTGCTATTTCTGCCATGGAAAACTCTTTGAGTTTGATAAAAAAAACAAAGAATTGGCTTTGTGAGACAAAAGCAAAAGAACATGAATTACATGTAAGAGTTGTGGAATTGAATGGAACAACTCTCTCTTCTTTGTGATGAAAATGTGAATTGAGGAACAATTTTTTTTATTTTTTATTTTGTGTGTGAGTGGAGGCGTGAACTGCAGATTTAGGAAAGATAAGTGTAATTGAGATTTTAATTGGTGAATTTTGATTGCAGATTAAGGGGATCAGAAGTCACGTTTATGGAGAAGAAGATCATATCTTACGTTCTTCAGGGAATCGTACACCATACAAACTACGATAATGTCGGAGAGATTTTCTGGTACGCTCAGAATTGGCGACTTGAACGATTACATAGCTCCATCACAAGGCTGTGTCATTAAAACTGAGGTAACTAGTTCTTTTAATAAATAATCACCAGCTAGGTTTTTGAGAATTGTGATCGCAATTGCTCCCTGCTGTTGAAATTGTCCAACTGTTTGCGTTTTTGTTAGAGTTTGGTAAATATTTCCAGTTGGATTTTATTTTGACACAATTAGTGAAGGTCAGTACACTCTCTCTTTCAAGTATAATATCAATTGAGATGCCTGTTGGAAGCATTGGTGCATGATCTTCAAAATGCATACTTGTTTAGTATGATCTTGTTTGTTGCCATTCTTTTCTTTGTAGTTATTCTAGTTGCTGCTCATGAACAGAATGCTGGGAAGGATGGCTCCTAAAGCGGCTCAGACGGAGCCTCTGAAGATCTCACTCAAGGACTGCTTAGCTTGTAGCCAGGTAAATACAACTATTGGTTCTAGTTTCCAGGATGAACGTGTTTGTTTTTTTATGACCACCGTTGCTAGATATAGTAACTTAGGGACTCCTCTGCACTTGTGTGTGTGTGTGTGTGTGTGTATGTATGTGAGTAAGTTCAGGGGAAGAATGGAGGGAGGAGAGAAAATTGAAACTGGTACACTAATATTCATGATTCTCGTGCAGTGGGTGCATAAATTCTGCAGAGACAGTTATGCTTGAGAAGCAGAGTTTAGATGAGTTTCTTTTGAACCTCAACAAAGGAAAAGCTGTAATTTTCTCCCTTTCTCCCCAGTCTAGGGCTTCTCTTGCTGTTCATTTTGGCCTTTCTCCCCTTCAGGTAAGATTTTATATGTAGAAATCATTGTTGTACTTTATTTATTTTTGCTGGGCAAATAATTGTTGGGTTGTCTATTTTGGGTACATGGTCCTGGCACTACCAGTTTTTTCATGATTTCAGGTATTTCAAACTTACAACATTGTTGAAGTCTTTGGGAGTAAAAGCCATTTTTGATACTAGCAGCAGTCGAGATTTAGCACTTATTGAGCCTTGTAATGAATTCATATATCGTTATAGAGAAAGCAATTCAGCTAGTGAAGAGAAGTCAAAGTCAGCCCTTCCTATGATTTCATCTGCATGCCCAGGTACTAAAATAGTACAAAACACTCTTCCTGTGTGCTATAGGTGCAAATATTTGCTCTTTTCAACCTAATAAACTTTGATGACCACTTGTTATCTGTGTGCGGTTGTGTGTGGTAGAGAGGTAGGGGGCGTTTTGGGAGGTAGACCTTGTATATTGGACTTCTAAATTACTCCCTCCGTCCTGCTTTAGGAGTCCCGGTTGAGTCGGACACATGTTTTAAGAAAAAAGTGTTTGAGTGTTGGGACCCACTTTTAATTGAGTGTCCAATAAATAAATGTTATAGTAGATGTTGGGACCCACTTTTAACACTTTTTTATTAGTTGTAGTGGATGTTGGGACCCACTTTTAACACTTTTAACACTTTGTAGGAATTTTTTATTAATTTATCTCAACCGGGACGGAGGGAGTATTTCGTAAAAATGTCTTCCTTGACTGTAATTTGTAATTGAATTTTCCTTGATATGCAATGGAAGGTTGGATATGCTATGCCGAAAAAACTCTTGGATCATTTATTCTTCCACATATTTCTTCAGTGAAAAGTCCCCAACAAACAATTGGTGCTGCCATTAAGAATCACATTTGCCAACAACTATGTATTAGGTGATAAGCGCTCTAAATCATTGTAATAGACACTTTTGGTTCCAAGTATTTATGTTGCCTTGTTATTGTTTGTGAATGCTTATGCATTTTGGCCCAATACCTTTTGAAGCACCAGTGCCGTGATGAGATCCATGTGTATTTGCTTGATTGTCCTCTTGTTTTCAGATTTTTAGAAGCCGTTAGTCAGGACTCTTCGTTCAAAATTGATATATCAAATCATAGTATGTGCCCATTAGAAATCACTTAAGAAGTTCTTATGCCTCTGAATATTTATGAACTCTAGAGAAATGGTTTCTGATTTTGGGGATTTACTGTATGTGCAAGCAGGCCAGAGGACATATATCACGTGACTGTGATGCCCTGCTATGACAAAAAGCTTGAGGCTGCTCGAGATGACTTTATGTTTCAGTCAGATTCAGATGCTGAAAGAATTACAGAGGTCGACTCAGTATTGACAACTGGAGAGGTTTTAGATCTAATTAAGGTATATCTCTGTGATACCAGCCAGATCAATTATTTATTGTTTTATATAATGTTTATCTAAAATGTAAATGTATTATTATCGCAGATGCAATCAATTGATTTTAGAACCTTGGAGGATTCTCCTGTGGATAAACTGTAAGGGTTTGTTGTTTCTACACTATCTGAAGCAGGCTATGATTGCCTGGGACTGATCAAGTGATAATTTAATCCAGATTGTGGGAGCTCTGGAGGTTATGCTGACACACTTTTTCGTTATGCCTCAAAGATGCTTTTTGGGAAGGAAATTGACGGTCCTCTTGAGTATATGACTGTAAGGAATGCGGATTTACGTGAACTTACTTTGGAAGTAAGTTTAATATTCCTTCATTCAGCAGATTCGCCTGAAATTTTAAATCTTTATTTCCTCTCATACTTGGTTTACCTTGATACTTCTTATTCCTTGTTCAATGATGCTTCATACGTTCCCCTGGTGTCTGTTTTCATCATTTCACCTTCCTCTGTAGCATACATGCAAGAATTTGTATTTGTATCTTAGTTGTTCTTCACTATAGACATACTTGATACTTCACATAAAAAATAAGGGTAATCTTGTGTTATTTTTCTAAGAGAATCTCTTTCTAATGCAGGTTGAGGATAAAATTGTGTTGAGATTTGCACTATGTTATGACTTATGGATTCAGGAACTTGCGAAACATTGTTACAAAATCAAATTTGGAAAGTGTGAATATCATTTTCTAAAGATAATGCTTGCCCTTCTAGTATTTTTCTTACCCACCTTCTAATTTTAATTTAGGAGTGTAATTGATGTATATTCATCTGAAAGTAATTCTGTTTCCTTAATGTTTGCACCAATGACTGGATGCCTAAATGGCGGAGGACAAATCAAACCCAATCCTGGTCAATCTGCAAAAGATTTGATTCATTTGTTGGAAGCAACATATTCTGAAAATGTAAGTATATCGAGTGTCCGATAACTTTTACTTCGTGGGAGAACAATGTCAAAAGATGGGGATGGAATTGGTGGGTTTAGATTTCCTGAATCCCCAACTTTCGGCTTTAGGAAAAGGAAGAAAATTTTCAGTTCCTTGATAACCTAATAATACGTTGACACCCTTCTGTAGTTTGATGCCTCAGCTGCTGGGGTAATTTATTTTGATGGATGCTTATTGTGTAACGTCCCAAAAATGACCCTAGGTTATAAATGGTTTTGTAGTAGGAATATTAAAAACAATTACTACCTCTTATGTACTAAATGGGGTTGAGAATGTGTTGCTATATGGGGAATAATATAGATATTAATGTGACAGAGTCCTATTATTCACAAATCTAGTCTTAGAACTAGAGACCAAATTAGAGACCTTGGATCTAGTTTTTAATGGATGAGATGAGATGATGTAGTGAAAAATTTCACATTCATTAGGTAGCCAAATTACTTCAATCGAGGGTATTTTTGTCAAATTACATCTATAATTTATTATTTCATCCAGTAGATTTATTACTTCATTCCAATAGTTAATTACTTCATTCCAGTAGATTATTACTTCATTCCACTTTGAATTTGAATTTGTTTAACCTTTTTACCAAATTTAAAGCGAATAGACTATGTGAAGTGTTTTCAAAATGAAGTATTTGTTCTTTATTATGATATATGTCAATGTTGATGAAGTTATAACCTCATTTAATAAGGTAATGGACTGAAGTAATAACTCAATTGAAGTTCAATGAAGTAAAATCTTATTATGATGAAGTTGTATACTTGTTGAATAAAGTAGTGATCACTCTTCCTCATATGCTGAAGAATCCCTTAAAGTAATACTAATAACTTAGTTGAATGAAGTGATAAAACTATTTAAATGAAGTAATAGAATATAATAAAATGAAATAGTGATCTAGTCAAATGAATTAATATAAATAGTTAAATAATGTAGTAATAATCTAGGTGAATGAAGTGATAATGTAACTGAATGAAGTAATAGTCTAGTTGAATGAAGTAAATATAGAAATCTAAATAACAATGATTTGTATACATTTTCTTCAAATTTGTAGCCAATAACAGTACAATTTTCTCAGAATTCGCAAAAACAAAAAAACCCAAAACTCATCGTAACCAACCGTCGTTTTACGTTCTCAATCAGATCAGCAGAGGAACCGATTCATGGAGAAATATTCTAGTTTCTCATTGTTCTTCAAGAGGCTGAACAAGAAGGGGAGCAGCAGCAGCTGGGGCGAGAGCGGGAGAAGCACCTCCTCCGGCAGCGGCGACAGTTCGTGGTGGTGGAAGTTGAGGAGCTCTGCCGCATTGCGGTGGAAGAAGAGGTTCAATCTGCACCTCTGGTTTATAGATGACGTCTTTTTCAAATTCGTCTCCGCCTTCGAGGTTGTGTGTTTGGTTTCCGCGCTCTGCTTCTTCTTCCTCTGCTGCGGATGTCCTTTCCAATTTGTCCAATGATGGAGATCAATGAAGATTGAAGGAGATCGCGAGAAGGAGATCGATGAAGATTGAATGAGAGATCGGCAATTGAAGAATTGAGAGATGGGAAGAAACACGTATTTTGTGTTTCATAATATATTGATTCCCCAAATACCCTTCAACAAGTTTTTTTGGATAATATAATGAAATAATGGTAAATTGATCCTAACCACAAGATTGAGAAAATGGATGGACAATATTTGGTCTCTAGTTCGGTTTTTAAAAGGGGTTCAACATTGATCACAACTCTAATGTGACATGTCTATTTATTTCTAATGGAGGTACTTATATATTTGTTTTAAATTTTTGATAGGACTTAAATAAAAGAGACAAAAAAACTACTCCTAAGAGGAGAGGGAAATTCGACCAGCTCAATATGAGGGGGGCGAAATTTTCGAAAATTTTAAGAATAAAAATTGTGATCATTCCGTCTCCTTTATTCTCCTATTTATATTAAGTTCTTTTGGGCCCAGACAGGGATCTATGGAAGGTTTTGGATATGGGCTCATCCAATTTACTTTTTACTAATTAAATTGAACCCACAATTTAATATAAGGTTAATTGGAATATTACGAGCAGCCACTACAGTAAGTAATATTGAACTCTCCCCATCCAAATCCGAAATTATAAGTAATCCGGGTTTCCGTTTTAACTTTCATTTACCGCGCTTAAGATAAAAATGTCCATTAATTAATTAATGTCTGCTATGGACTTAATTAATTAACTTCTTATTAATTCCAAGAGTGCACTTAGCATGAAACGCTTATTTATTATTCATAGAGTAATCAAACTCCAATTAGCTAGGTTCCGAATAATAAAACCTTGTTTCGCGCTCCTCTTGTGAACATTATCAAACGAGACTCTCCTCGCGCACGATTCAATATAATAGCAATCCTAGCACCGCTAGATATTAATCACCACTACCCAATATATCAGGTTTATTGGTTTACGAAAAACCCGCACTATTTGATAAGTCAAAGTAATGCATAATCAATACCGTATGCTCAATGTTAACCTACATTGATTAAGAAACAAATATTTATCAAGACCTCGCTTTTCAGTAGATAGCCTAAGGACAAGTCTTGCCGTTAGATCCGTTCAGTGTTATACCACACCAATGTCATCTTATTTCAGTAAGGCTTAGAAATATGCGGACTGACATTGCAACCTTTCTCGATAGATAGTTTAATTCCATCTAGGTTGTGAAATTCTTCTTTTTCTTTATTTAGAACTGACCGTGTTACCTTAAAGTGGACGCCTTCCACAACCGGTCTACTAAAACAAAGACTTAGACCTTGTTAAGTTAACTTATACATTTAAACATGCAATTAACATCCATTAAATGTAAAATATAACAATATTATGACAAAATAATCTGTTTTATTCCTTGGAAAATAAAATAAGAGTTTTACAGTATTCAATAACTCGAAACGTGATTTCTAGTATACAAACTCTAACAACATAGTCATATCTTGTCTGGTTTTAATGTTTGGCAAAATGATATAGCCTCTGTTACCGATTCCACTTCCCCAATTCTCTCTCTCTGCGTGCTACAGATCGAGCAAGTCAGAGACGCCACAACTGAATGGGGCAACCTCCATGCCTTAGCTGATTGAGCAGCGTGGCAAGTCAAACTCAAGTCATCTTGGCGAGCAAGTCAAACTCAAGTCATCCCGCTATATAGTTGTGATTCATGGAATTGGTTGTAGTTCAATTTCTTTATTTGCATTAGCTAGAAGTTAGAATTGTTAAAGAGTTGTGTGAAGAAGATGTTAACTTGTCTACAGAAGATGAGAGGTCAGAGGAGAAACAAATAATAACAATGTCCTTTGCAATTTCTTATAGATTTGTTATAAGAAGAAATTATAGTACTTCTTCCATCCCTAAAAATTTATCACTTATTTTCATTTTCGTTCGTTCCTAAAAATTTGTCACCTTTCACTTTTACCATTTTTGGTAGTGGACCCCACATTCCACTAACTCATTCCACTCACATTTTATTATAAAATTAATATATAAAAATAGGATCCATATACCACTAACTTTTTCAACTCACTTTCTATTACATTTCTTAAAACTCGTGCCGGATCAAATAGTCACAAATTATGGGGGACGGAGGGAGTATTTGTTTTTGAAATTCTTGATCTATCTGCGGAAGTAAATATAAGCTACACCAGCTTCTTGACAAACATCAATCGTACGAATAAACATTATGGAAATATGATTCTCACCTTTATCATATCAAATTGTTGCATTCCTTTCAAGGTATCTTTATTCTTAGAGTATCCACAATAAGACGGAACAGCCACGCCACAACCACAAAATTTGTCTGCCTAGTCAGTACAGGGACAAAAAACTTGTCTGCTTAGTCATCACAAAATAAATTAAGAAAATGTGAAAAAAAAAATGTTTTTGACCGCAGCGGCGGTCTGGGCGGCTCACAATAGGCCACCGCAAAACCGCCGCTCGCCTGCCGCCACCGCCCCGTCCTCACCACGGCGCTCCCCCGCGCAGCAATAGGCGCTGCGGCGCAGGTAATGTGGACACTCTTAGGTTCTGCACCTTTCTTCTTTTGATTTTCTCTTCACTTGATTTGTCACGACCGTCCTTTCTAAAGATAAAAAGTTCGGTTGAATCGTTACTAGTGGGGAATCTCATAAGCAGGGAAGAAAAAGGGTAAAACAATCAATGGACTCACAACATGAACTCAGTAAACTTAATCAAAAATATTTTCATAAAATAAAATCATGCCATGCCATCTTTAAGTAAACTTGGGTTTTACTTTAAAAATGTCGAGAAACACAACACATAGAATCTATCAAATTTAATTGCAGATTGACAATAATACTTACAACTATTTTGATTTTATCTTTCAGCGTTCTTATTTGAGTGCGTATAAGTATAATTCTATATGTTTATTGAAAATTTTGTTTTTTCTTATAATGCATTTTCTTAAAAAATAAGTTTCATAAAATTTAATTTTTGGTCATTTATACTCCCTCAGACTGCGAATATGTACCAGATATTTCTTTGCAGTCCATCCGCATAATTCTATTTACTTTTTATATAAACCTCCCAAAATGGAATGTAATGTTTGATGGTTGGCCAACCCAATTTTATATGTCTGGGATTCAATTTGAGCAATTGTGATGACTGTGAATTGAGAGAGTTTATTTGGTGAACTGAGACAACATATTTGACATTTGCAATAAAATATCCTTCCTATGTTAACTAGAGTGGTGTTCAGTTTACTATAGATAAAATAATTATAAAGGGTTAGTTATGACTAATTATTCCATGATTATTTATTTAGAATTGAGTTGTGAGATTGAATCTCATGAACCAAATACACTACATATTTAATCCCGGAATACAATCTTGCAAACCAAACAACCCCGGGAGTTCGAAGAAATAAACAATATGAAAGTGTTATGATTTCCCACAAGAACTATACGCATAACTCAAAAGTCTCAAATTTGCAATTTTCAAATTTAACATTGCATTACGATAAAAATATGTACCACCTCTCCAATATGCAATCATTCATGAATGTAAAATCCAGAAACCCTTCGTTGACTGCATGCGAACTGATGAAGAAAATCCAAAATTATAGAGAAACGATATATAAAATACGTATAGATATGAATTATATTTATCTGTATTTATAGGTCATGAATCGGAGGCAAAATATCCATCGCGAAGATACAAATTATACAGCTTTTTCGGTAATGGAAAATACAGTTAATTGGAAATTAGTTTTGAATTGGGTCGAAGGAACGGAGAGATATGGATCCCGCGAGGCTGGAATAAACAACGGTGGAATAGGTTTTTTCAGCGGCGCCATCCTTGGCGGAGATGAGGAGCCTGTAATTGATGCCAGAAACCACCTGCGATTCTCCCTTCTCCACAGACACCAACACCAACGACGTCTTCTTCTCTTTGTTGTATTCCGCTACCGCGAAATTTGCGACCGCAACCACCTGCGCCGCGTTCGGATTCCCGATCGGCTTCCAACCGCCAGCTCGGTCTAGGGATGTCGCGGCCACCACCGCCACAATTGAGAGAATCACCAACAAAATGGGAACAGATTTGGATGCCATGATTTTATGATTATGATTTCCTGTGGATCAACCTTCTATTTATATTGGAGAGAGCCTTAATTAACATCTTTTTACTTAACAATTAAAACTCCATAAAAGTAAAATTTTTAATTTTTTTAATATAAGAATTTGGTGGCTATAAGATTAATAAATAAGGCGGGCTCTACCCACGCATTATTTATTTTAAAAAGATTTACCATTTTTAAACTCTAAAAAAATTGCCTTTTTTTTTAAAATAAAATAGAAAAAACGACTTACTCAAGTATAGGGTTATAAATCAGTCAACTCTACTTAGAGGTGTTCGGTTTGCAAGATTATATCCGGGATTAAATTTGTAGTATGATTGGTTCATGAGATTCAACCTCACAACTCAATCTTAGATGGATAATCATTGGATAATTAGCCATAGCTAACCCCCCCTGACTAAAATAATCTCACAACTCATTCCTAGATTGTATTTTGGTATTATTTTATCTTGGAAACCGAACACCACCTTAGTTGTGAAATAATTAGGTTAATTTTTATCACATTAGATAATTTTAAGTCTAACTTCTAATGTTAAGTTTCAGGTAGCACAATCAAGTTCAAAACTAATGGAGAAAATTAATATGTACTCCATATTCTTTTTGTTCTTAATAATTCTATCTTTAATAAACTGGCATATAACAAAATTAATACTAACATAAATAAATGATAATCATATAATTCAGATAAAATTGTTTTCTATGTTGTTGGTGCGTGCATGCCTTTTATTTTATGGTTGACAGATGTTTGAAAATCGATCTCCTAGTTTCTAAGATGGCTGAAAATAGAACCTCCCAAATTCATTGTGAGCCAGGGATTAGGTTTCCATAGTAAGTTATCGTATTGTGCATAACCACTAGTGTTATTGTTAGTTAGGCTCCCAAATTTTGTCAATTGCGTGGTATTCATTTGGCATAACTACGTTTAATTAAGCTGCGTTTTCTTGTTTTCAATATATAAACATCCAATTTCAACTGTCTTTTTCACATTCTCTTTCTAACCATTTTTTTTGCTTTCTAACTCAAAAGTGTCTTTTGTAGCTTATAAGCTCAATTATTCAAAATTGTTCACAAACTTATAAGTTATTACTCTTTTGACATTTTATCTTATAAGCTTCGCTTCAAGAGCATATAAGCTCTCTAAAATAAATCTAATTGAACGAGTTCATTAATATTTTAATTATTTTAGAAAGAACTTATAGGATGGCCTAATGAACCCATGATTGGATTGGGCTCGCTTGTTGGGCCAAATGTATCCAACTAATTAGTTATACTACAAATTTTGCAACTAGAGATTTGAGTACAAATTCATTATTGATGATGCATGCGTCTTAGTAGTTTTAAAATCAGCATAGGAGTAATAGTTTAAAAATACAAAAGTAGAGAATTGTAATATAATGGAAATATGGTTTTAGGCATATAGTTTCAAAATTAAGTGTTTCGATGGATTTTATTTATGCAGAATGATGATGTTAAAATTCACACACATCCTATAATTGAATTGATGGGTGGGATCCAATACGGATGCATATATTATAACTAAATTTTTATATTTTTTACCCAAATCAAACACACTCTCAAGGAGTTTTAATAAATTATGTAATCGATTTTTAAAAAGATATAAATAATAGTTTTCACTGATAAGATAGTCACAATTTTATTTCATCTATGACTTTCATAATTTTTCAACAATCATGCCACTGCTACATTATGTTTTGTAGTGCGAGTCCATTTAAATTCAATTTTAACGATATTGTTTATTGAATTGCTTCTCTTCATGAGAGAAACATAAATGCTAGTTAAATTATATGCCGTTACACAGACTAATATTACTAAACATCACAAAATCAACATAAGAAGATATGAAATTAAGCATATACCAAAAATAAATAAATAAAAAAGATAAAAGGACACCACATTTTAATATACCTTACTTTATTTTCAACATTACAAAATTGTAAAACCTCACTACCCTTTAACAAAAGAAGTGAGTTTGTTAACACCCTTGTCAACAGAAACATTAAAAAAATACTCGTTTGAATCTTTGTCTTCGGCTGCGACGATCGCAAGTTCAAAATTTTTTCCTATTTGTATCGCCTCTGACAATGAGGAGAGGGCTATCTTGGTGTTCTGTGCTTTATTGAATTCATCAATTGCAAAATGTGCAAGTTGTATCACCTTAGGGTCTTTTATATTTAAGTTGGTAAAACCCGAGTCGGCCGGAATTGGTGCGGTGGCGGAAGTGGAAGCCAAGGCTTTACGACCGCCAAATGTGGCGGCGGAGGTGGAGGCCGCCGTGAGACTTAAAATCACGAAGATAGAGAGATATTTGAGCTCCATTTGATCGACTACTCTGTGGCTTAATATTTTTTGTTGTGAGAATATAGATCTCTTCTTGGTATGCTATTTATAGGGCATCAATGGATGAAACGTATAGGTTTATCATAATTTGCGGTCAAAATCTGATAAAGTTAAATACATAAATGTGTTATAAGATTGTGGTAACGTAATAGGGATTGCCGTGTTATGTATGGAATTGTTGGATACGAATTATTACGTTAAAATAAAAATATATGCATTTGAAATGGTAGAAACTTAATGTACAATTAGTAAGTAAGAAAGAGAGTAAGAATGACAGTTAAAGTAATGTTAGTGGATAATGAAACTCACATTATTATTAGTGTTTAAGGGTGGACTCTAATGATATATTCATCCGTCCCAACTAAGTTGAGTCGTATTCCTCTTTGGAATGTCCCCAACTAAGTTGAGTCATTTCCTTTTTAAATAAGAAACAAAACATCCAATGACTCTTACTTTATTCTACCATCTACTTTACTCTCTCTTTATTTTTTCTACTTTATTTCTCTCTCCTACTTTTCAACACAATTTCTTAATCTATAGCCCAAAATATTTGTCTCAACTTAGTTGGAATGGAGGGAGTAAGTTATAAATAAATTGATGTATATAAGTAATGAGTTGTGGACAACTTTCTATAAATAGAAGTACTAACATCTTTATAGAACGGATGAAATGAAAAGTGCATATATTTTTGTGAGACGGAGAGAGTAGAATAAAGATAAACTGACAAAAATTGTATATATACATATTATCCTATAAATCTATATCTATATACATATATAAAAGGCGAGTTTTGATCTTAATATTGAATTATTTTTAATTTTGGGTATAAATTTAAATATTTAAAACTTTGAGGCAAATATAGGTATTTGTAGTAACTGGAATTAATATTTACGTGTAATAAATGTCATGAAATAAATTAGTCTAAATTGTTATTCCTATTTATAAAAATTATTAATTTCCTCTATATCTATGAAGTACTACTAAATCATGTAACGGATTCCATGGCCACAATTGATGTAACCGCCAATGGTGTGGGAAAATAATTAAATGGCCTTAATTTGTAGACAATCTATACAATATATAAAAGGTGAGTTTTGGGGGTGTTTAGGGAAATAAGAAGAATTTTAGGGGTATTTAGGAAAATGCCCATTTAAAATAGATATTAAATAAATAAAAAATATATAAAATGTGTGATTAAGTGTTAATTGGTTATTTAGTTTCCATAAGTAGTGGATTAGTGGTATAGTTAGTGGTAATGTTGCACAACAACATATAGCCGAAGAAAAGCAAGACTTGAAAACAAAACATTTTCTAACTCTTAAATATGTTTCATGCTAATGATGTTGGAGTTCAAGATTGGAGGGTTACAATTTATTCTCTTCGTTCGTGCTCTTAATTACAGTTTTGAGTAATAGAGATGCTAGAGAAAGAGCAAATAATTTCGTACTTTGCACGAGTTGCGGCTTCACCCATGCGGTTTTATCTTTGATGTAAGTACGCAGTTTGTTTTGTTCCGGGCTGTAGTTTTTGTACACTAGATAGAGTTATAAAACCAAATGCACCACACACCTTTCTCCACATTTTAATATGTGTGTTTTTCCGAAGTTTGTTAGCCATCTATTTCTGCATTCTTTTACAATTTTTTGGTTAATAACGGGAGCTTCAAGTAAATTGATGTTCAATTATCGCATTATTGTGTGTAAAATTGTTAGGGTGGAAATTAATTTTTTATGGAGTAAATTTAAGAATTAATATGCCACCAATTTGCAGCATAATCCTAATATACTTTTTTAACTATAAATACTACTACTTCCGAATTGGATTTTTACATTCCAAGTTGATCGACTGATTTTCTAGAGTAAATTTAATTTAATATTCTTCCTGTATGTTGTTTTACATTTGATTAGTCTTCTTTTTCTATTTTTATTGCAGATCAACGACGGACTCAAGTAAAGTTGGAAAACTTCATAAGCAACATTCAAAAGACGACATCTTTGCCTTCAACCCTACAAAAATTAAGAATAATAGAAAGGGAACAAGAAATAGAGATATTATTGTTGTTTAGCAAATTGGAGAAGAGAAACTTAGGGAGAAGTACCGTGCAATCAGCGAGGATGAGAAAATTTGTAGAAGAAAAATGGATGTAAAGCCTCTTATTTCTTTTCATTTTTAATTTCAAGTTGTATTTTATATTTTATTCTATGAATTTATCTAGCTGTCTCATATTTGTAATATATGCTTACTTTATTTCATTCCTTTTTTTAAATTATTTTTCAAATACTTACATAAAAAAGGTTTTATTTATATCCAAAGAAGTGGAAATTTATAGCGTATATACTTAAAATTCTTATTTACTCAAAAAATGGGCTATTAATTTTTAATTTTGAATCTATACATATATAAAACAGTAAAAGGGGAGTTTTGGAGAAAATAATAAAATTGTCATTTGAACAATTTTATATTAATATTAAATAAAAAAATGTAAATGCCACTTTAATAGTTATAAATTTTTGCAATAAATAAAAAAAGTTTTTTTTTATTGTTATGATGAATAAATGGGGGAAGTCAAAGGGATGGAGGAAGTGAAAAAGGTTTTGGAAATAAATTTTGATGCTTATATTTGGAATATAAATGGGGGAAACGATCCATAAAAAGATTGCAAAAATTTCAGCCTAACGATAGTGGGGTTTAGTTGCCACCTGCTTCGTATCTGCAATGAGATTAAAAACAAAGGTACAAGAAATTTGTTTGATTTCCTCACTTTTCCGTTATTTGTGAGTATTTAATTGCGTTATGCATTATTGGAATCAACTAAGCTCAAGTTTAACTATTTCCATAAAAATTGTTTTTATATAAATTTGATTTTGTGGTTGATTTTTTTCTTTAATTTATTAATTAATACTTAGTATTATTTTATTTCCTTAAATACACTCTTAACTCTAATTTTTATATGTTGGTAATGTGCATTTCCATTTTTTTTATTGGATATCTAAAAGATTTTAATTAATACTTGTAGACTAATATGAATATTACAAAATTTTATTTTTTCCTTTTAGTGTATAATAATTTTATAATATATTCAATTTTACAAATAAATATAACGTGCCGTGCATCGCACGGGAGAGATACTAGTTGTTAATAACGTGAAACACACATTGATACAAATTATCATTGATGCATAAATCGTGATCTTCAACTTTCAGTTATAAACTGAATTAATAATTCCAATTAGAATCCATTACAAAATTATTTAGTTTATTTAATAATAATAATAATAATAATAATAATAATAATAATAATAATAATAACTAGCTGTAATAATGATTAACTATTATACAAAATTATTTAGTTTATTTTTATTGTAATCATGATTGTTTTTATATAGAACAGTATTAATTTCATGATGTCAATTTTATTTAATTACTAATTAATTTTAGTTCGAGCCATTTTAACAAATTACAAAGAAATATGTAGCGATGACATACAGAATTTTATTGCTTAGTTTTAGTTCGAGCCATTTTAATAAATTACAAAGAAATATGTAGCGATGACATACAAAATTATTTTAATAAATATTCTTAAGAATTAATGCTGAAGTAATAATCCTATCACTATTTTGAAACTTTAAATCTTCTAATCAGCGTAACTGCTGATTTCAGTACTGAATGCTTATATTATTAGTTATTAATATTAATTATTGTAACAACTAGCACACACTGCACATATAAAAAGTCATATAAATAGGTTAGATACATTGCCTTTACAACCATTTAAACTCCACGCTTCCAACAAGAAGCTGGATTCCTCGATGTAAACTTAAATTCTTGGATATAATAGCCTGGCTGAATGATCCCAGTACTTGATATGACAAATATCACAAAAAAGGGTCATTATATATTAACAAGTTACTCCTACAATCCATAATATAGTTTCAAAATGTGTTTGATTTCCGCAGTCCGAGAAACAACAAGGCAATATTTTTCAAACCTTACAAAATAATTGAACTGAGACTATCTTTTCTATATCTTTTTTCTTTTATAATTTTTCAACGGACATAATTTAGAAATTACAAAAAGAATACATACAATGATTTTTCAAAAACATTATATATCCCAAGGCACAAAGAGACACAAAAGCTTGGAACTAGAAGATGAAACGCAATTTAATTGGTAAAATGCACTTCTCGTCCACCTGAACACCGAATTTGTTACATTTTACTCCATGAAAAGTTGAGCATTGGCTCATCTGTACCAAAAACATACGCCCCTGCACATGTAACACACAATTTCATGGTTAAATACCTGAGATTGATTGAAAGGAACACGATCAATTTATACCATAATCGTCAAAAATTAAAAATATGAATTACCAAGGGTAGGCATCATAATTGAAAGAGCGAGAATTCCAGCAACTTTGAGGGGAGTCCCTGCTACCACCATATCACTTATCTGAATATGACCTGTGCTGAACCCCACGATATTCGACGGCGTCCCCGTCGGCAGCAGGAAAGCGAACTGCGCGCCTATAGCACCGGGGACCATGAGCAGGAGCGGGTGGAGATGCATGCTCTTTGCGATCTGGATCAGCAGGGGCACCACCAGAGTTGTGGTTGCGTTGTTGGAGGTGAACTCGGTGATGACGCCGCTCACAATGCCCACCGCGGGAGCTATGGCCCAGTACGGCGCACTCTCCAGGAACCCGAGCATCTCCGAGAGCACGTCTGCTAGCCCGCTCGTCCGGACACCCTCGGCGATGGCGAACCCTGCCCCCAAAAGCAGAACAATGCTCCACGGCAGCTTCTTGCATTTGTTCCAGTCCATTAGCTTCTCACCTGCCTGTTTTTTGTTTGGGATTATGAATAGTAGCGTCGCCACCATCACCTGCTCACACATACTAAACTTGAATACATTTTGGTCTTGTAGAAATTCATCCTAAAACTAAATTGGTGATAGAATTTGTCAATTATACTTATATAGTGATTTCAGTTCTCTCTGCCGTATTGTTATAGTTATCTTTGTTTCACTTGAGAACACTTACACTGGCAGTTCCATCGCCCACACGGTCGCCAAACAGAGATCCCCAGCCAGGTATGTCGTCCGTTATGTTCCGCGTCATCCACAATACTACCAAAAGCTGAATTCACATGTCAAGAAAGAGTTTTGTTAATTTTTTCCTATGCATTTCTAACTAAAATCTTTGTAACCAGATGGAATTGCAATTTGAAAATGTGTAACTCACCGAGAACAGAACAAGTACCATCTTTTCTGCAAAGGCCATTGGACCTGCATTATATAAAAATTACCATAAGGTTTGACAACCCCTCTACCACAAGGCCAGCACACGCACACATATCTAAGAAGAGCGTACCAAGAAGAAGGAGCTCGCTCTTCAAGTGGGCTCTGTCCAAGTAAGCAGAGAGGGCGAGGCTGGTGCCTTTTCTGCAGTAGAGCAAGCAGAGGATGGCCCAAAGCGCAACAAAAATAAGCAAGGCGAGAGGAAGGGCAAAGAAAGACCAGGTGCTGAAGCTGATGGGATCGGCTTCCGGAAAATAGCTCTTCCACATTCCCACCAATATGAGGTTGACACCTGTCCCTGTGAGAGTGCTCATCCCGCCCACTGCCGCCGCGTATATCACCCCAAGCACCACCGCCTTGCAGAATTTCGACACCAGCTCCGACTGAGCCTCGCCCGTGGGCAACCGCTGCAGGATTCCGGTTGCCACGGGCATCATCATCATCGCCGCTGCCACGTTGTGCATCCACATGCTCACGAATGCTGTCGTACCACATATTCCCAGCAGCAGAAGCGGAGGATTCAGCGGCTCGCCGCAGAATAATACTGTTATCTGCACCATTTCCATTTATAAATACAAATTTAATCCAATACTGTTACAGACTCAATTTCCACATCGGTTGTGAGAACAACTGATGTGGTGTATATAAACTAAACGAGCTCTCTCTCCTAATAGGTCTGTATCAAAAAAATGGATTAAATTGGGAGGGCTTACATTGAGAGCTAATCTCCTATGAATGTTGTAATGCTCAACAGCAAGGGCGAGGATGAAGCTGCCGAGCACGAGGGAGATGACGTCATCCATGTAGGAATGGGCGACGTCGTCGGCGGAGGAGATTCCGAACAGGGGGAAGAGGAAGAGCGGCGCCATCGAAGTTATCGGCATCGGCACCGCCTCCGTCATCCACCACGTGAAGATCCACGCCAGCACCCCCAGCATATTCCGGCTGGTGGTGCCGCCGCCGTTCAACCTCACGCACAGACATACCACGGCGCAGAGTAACGGACCTAGCAGGATGAAGAAGTTGTTCAATGTCAAAATGGATCTTATGATTGAACCGAAGCCCCGCGATCCGCTCTCAGACGGATCTTGGAGCGGAAGAAGTGGGGCTTTCGGGTCATCCACGTCAGCCGCGCCGTTGTTCTTCATCTTTGGTTGAGAAGAAGAAAAGAAAAATGTATACAATGAAATGATAAATGATTTATTTTGTAGTATTTTTTTTTTCTTTTCAACTAAAAAACTGGCATATGTTGCTAAATTGTGAGAGGAAATGTTTTAGTTGCATTTGGCCATCGCCAGTCAGGGACGGTATATATTTACAATTTTGGTATTTTGTCAGTCTCCAATTTCTATTTTTCTTTTGGTTTGATTTTATAGTAGGAAGGTCGTATATAATGACTAATTTCTGGATAGAAAGATAAGACCGATAACAGTAATATGACACAGCTAATTACTAGTACTACTTGTTTAAGGCCTAATGAGAAGGATATTACATATTTTTATAGCTACATAATTTTGCTTTTATATGTGAGCCCAACGGGATGATTGCTTATGGTATGAGGGCTCCACTAAAATTAAAACTGTTACATCATTAAATGTTGTACACATAAACGTATATGGTATGAGTTGAACTGTGATATTCTTATTTAGACCAATAATTGTAAGAGAAATGTTTCATATCAATAAAAAAAATAAAACTTCATGATTATCAAATTTTAAATTTAGTTAAACTATAGTTAATTCAAAATTTATGATTAGCGATAAGTATCGCTATATATTTTTATACAAATGTGAAATGTCACATCATTTGGTAAAATATGGAGAACCAAAATGTATACTTAGAACGATTTCGCTATAGAAAAATAATCAAATTGTACTTTTACTATTTAATATTTATTCTTACGTAAGTAAGAAGGGATTAAGTTTGACTAATTCCATTAATTTACTTAAGTGATTAACACTACGTGGCTTGGCAGTTGGCACCAACCTGAGCATTATTGCACCTCGGAAAGATTAAGTTTTCTTTTGTTCAATAATAAAGTGATTTAATTTATAATCATTCTAAATGTAAGCCAATTAACAAGTAACCAGTGGAATATACTCATACATATGGAATGCTTATTCTTCTCGAGAATTATTGCTTTGTTCTCCAAACTGTTTGGAGCTGGTCGAGGCGTATTTGCCTAATTTATAATACATCAACCTAAATTTATGGATTCAACTAATTATTAATTACTCCACATCATTGCTTTAATCAGACGCAGAGAAAATATAGTTAAATTATAAATTGTAGTATAACAAACGAGCTATATATCATCATAAATTCATAATATTGCACTCATATGAGTTGAGAATTGGGAACTTTTTCACTTTTGATCAGTGAAGCTTAAATTAGTTAAATATTTTCAAAAATCCATACTAATCAAAGTTAACAAACTACTAACAGTATTTATATAGAAGTACAAAAATAAAAAAGATGGGCCACTCCACAAATATTTTAATTATATTGTTAGAGGAGATAGATCACTTAATTCACTTATGAAGGTGAATATCATCGTATTATTACTACTCCACTTATATTATATGAGTATTTGTGATCATATATTATAGTATTATTTTTATTAGAGTGAATTTTTTGTGTAATGACAGCCTCCAGCAGGTGCAAACTGGGTAGGTGCGATCCGACCCCAAGTACAACGTGGCAAACGAAAGAGACCTGAAATAACAATATAACCTCTACTTGTTGGATTGGAGACGTCTATATTTTATAAACCAACACTTATTTTCTTCCTCAAAACATTATCCAATAATGCACTTCTCAGTAGGCCCAAACAGCTTGATGTTAAAACATTTCATACATATATTCGACACCTCAAAAAAATGTGACCCCTATAAATATTCCAAAAGGCACAACCATAAGATTGTAGCATAACTATTCGAACTTGCTCATTTGGTAAATGTATGTAATTATTGAAATAGAATCTAAGTGTGTCCCTTGATTCAAAGGGCATAGAGAATTCTGATATTTACCACATATAATCCTCTCTCGAATGTGTCCCAA
>NC_062969.1:37486256-37566798 GCF_023119035.1 Salvia hispanica | reverse complement strand
GTCCCGGTTGAGATAAATTAATAAAAATTCCTACAAAGTGTTAAAAGGTAAAAGTGGGTCCTAACATCCACTACAACTAATAAAAAAGTGTTAAAAGTGGGTCCCAACATCTACTACAACATTTATTTATTGACACTCAATTAAAGTGGGTCCCAACACTCAAACATTTTTTTCTTAAAACATGGTCCGACTCAACCGGACTCCTAAAGCAGGACGGAGGAGTAATTTAGAAGTCCAATATACAAGGTCTACCTCCCAAAACGCCCTACCTCTCTACCACACAAACCGCACACAGATAACAAGTGGTCATCAAAGTTTATTAGGTTGAAAAGAGAAAATATTTGCACCTATAGCACACAGGAAGAGTGTTTTGTACTATTTTAGTACCTGGGCATGCAGATGAAATCATAGGAAGGGCTGACTTTGACTTCTCTTCACTAGCTGAATTGCTTTCTCTATAACGATATATGAATTCATTACAAGGCCTCAATAAGTGCAAAACTGACTGCTGCTAGTATCAAAAATGGCTTTTACTCCCAAAGACTTCAACAATGTTGTAAGTTTGAAATACCTGAAATCATAAAAAAACTGGTAGTGCCAGGACCATGTACCCAAAATAGACAACCCAACAATTATTTTCCCAGCAAAAATAAATAAAGTACAACAATGATTTCTACATATAAAATCTTACTTGAAGGGGAGAAAGGCCAAAATGAACAGCAAGAGAAGCCCTAGACTGAGGAGAAAGGGGAGAAAATTACAGCTTTTCCTTTGTTGAGGTTCAAAAGAAACTCATCTAAACCTGCTTCTCAAGCATAACTGTCTCTGCAGAATTTATGCACCCACTGCACGAGAATCATGAATATTAGTGTACCAGTTTCAATTTTCTCTCCTCCTCCATTCTTCCCCTGAACTTACTCACATACATACACACACACACACACACACACAAGTGCAGAGGAGTCCCTAAGTTACTATATCTAGCAACGGTGGTCATAAAAAACAAACACGCTCATCCTGGAAACTAGAACCAATAGTTGTATTTACCTGGCTACAAGCTAAGCAGTCCTTGAGTGAGATCTTCAGAGGCTCCGTCTGAGCCGCTTTAGGACCCTATCCTTCCCAGCATTCTGTTCATGAGCAGCAACTAGAATAACTACAAAGAAAAGAATGGCAACAAACAAGATCATACTAAACAAGTATGCATTTTGAAGATCATGCACCAATGCTTCCAACAGGCATCTCAATTGATATTATACTTGAAAGAGGGGTGTACTGACCTTCACTAATTGTGTCAAAATAAAATCCAACTGGAAATATTTACCAAACTCTAAAAAAAACGCAAACAGTTGGACAATTTCAACAGCAGGGAGCAATTGCGATCACAATTCTCAAAAACCTAGCTGGTGATTATTGATTAAAAGAACTAGTTACCTCAGTTTTAATGACACAGCCTTGTGATGGAGCTATGTAATCGTTCAAGTCGCCAATTCTGAGCGTACCAGAAAATCTCTCCGACATTATCGTAGTTTGTATGGTGTACGATTCCCTGAAGAACGTAAGATATGATCTTCTTCTCTCCATAAACGTGACTTCTGATCCCCTTAATCTGCAATCAAAATTCACCAATTAAAATCTCAATTACACTTATTTTTCCTAAATCTGCAGTTCACGCCTCCACTCACACACAAAATAAAATAAAAAATTGTTCCTCAATTCACATTTTCATCATAAAGAGAGAGTTGTTCCATTCAATTCCACAACTCTTACATGTAATTCATGTTCTTTTTCTTTTGTCTCACAAAGCCAATTTTTGTTTTTTTTATCAAACTCAAAGAGTTTTCCATGGCAGAAATAGCAAGGAGTCCTTTTCTTTTTACACACAAAGTTCAATTTTCAATAAGGTATCCATCATGTTTAGAAACATGAATCTCATACAACCATGGAAAAACTCAAATTATTAGAGAAACCGTTCAATGATCATAACTTCCTAACCTATAGGGGGGCTGCCGGCTGTTTGAACGGCAGCGGCGTGGAGGAGAGGAGGACAACGGCAAGTAGTCGATTTGGGCTCCTGGGTGGGCCAGTTATTTATTTGCTTTGGGTTGATGCTTATAAAATGTTTTGGGCCCAATTTCATTTCTTTTTGCGGAGCACCTTTTATTATTTTCTCTTGACTTCCAAGTTAATTTAAGTACTTCTAGAACTAATTTATTAAATGCACGAAAGCGAGAAAGTTGAGGACATGCGAGGCAGACGACGAGTATCAAAAACACGAAAGATGACGCACATTTCCTATTTGTGTACACTAGCTTGAGTAAGGCTCACCCTAGTCATAGCTAAATTCTTAACTTTTAAAGTAAATGATCGAATAGAAACTCATCAAAACAAAATACCGCAAGACATAATGCTTTTGAAAGAAATATGCTATTTCTTCAATAGTGTCACATATTTTAAATCTGTACTTTATCAGTCTCTGTAAGATGTGTATTTTTATTTGTAATTTGTACTCCTACCTATGAAGATGTTATTTTTTCATTCTCGCATTCAAATATCCAACTGTATTATTCCCCCTATCTTGTTACACTCATTAACTCTACCTAAACTTTTGCCTATTTCATGAAAGTAATAATGTTATAAGACAAAGGAAATATTATTGAAAGTTGACCAAGAAAATAAATGAAAAGGAACGGTTAATATTTATATACTATGGGAATAAAACAAATAAGTGAAGAACAAAAAATTTGTACTAAAAAAGATGTAATTTTTTCATTCTCTCATTCACATATCCAACTATTGTCTCGCTTTAATTAATTATATTTAATAGCTTCACCTAAAAATTTTCTGGTTCAAAAATATTAATGTAAGTTGACAAAGAAAAAAATGGAAAGAAACGGTTAATATATATGTGGGGATAAAGAAAATAAGTAGTACTACAATAAATAAAAAATTATTGAAAACAAATGATATTTAAGGTAATTACTCCTTCAAATAATAACAAAATTAATATTTTTACTAGTACCAATATATTTACCCTTCATTAAATGGAACCTTCTGGACTAAGATATATTGGTCTCAATAAATTCGTATTTGCGCGTCCCGTTCCCCATTTATAAATATAACCGTCCCCCCTTACGGTCCACCCACCCATACTCAAAATCATGGCACCCAAATCTCTTCACATTCTCCTCGCTGCTCTCTCACTCATGGCGGTTGCGCTGGTTCCCATCTCAGCCGCTTCCCGTGGCCACATCGTCGGCGGATGGAAGCCAATCGACAATCCCAACGCACCGGAGATTGTCGAAATTGCGAAATTCGCGATTTCGGAATACAACAAGCAGAAGAAGACGGCCTTGGATTTGGTGTCTGTGGTGAAGGGAGAGTCGCAGGTGGTAGCTGGTATCAATTACAGGCTCGTGATCTCCGCCAAGGCGCCTCCGCCGCCGCGCCCAAGACCTATTCCGCCGTCGTTTACTCCAAGCCTGGGCCGAAGTCCCTTAAGCTCACTTCCTTCGAGAAAATTAAAGACTGATCGCCGATTTTAGAAATTAGAAATGGCCAGATATTGTGTATCGGTATCCGATAATGAAGTGAAATAAATTTTCGAGATATTTGTATCTGCTTAAAGATTTGCAAGTTTTTATTGGATTTTTGTTGAGTGATTTTTGTGGTGAACTTTACAATTTTCAGAGAAATGAAAAAGATATGTTTTCGTGATCTACGTGTTTCTGTCGTGTAGAGTCACGACTCACGAGTGACGGCAATTGACCATCTGTCTATTTTCACATGTTTTTATGACTTTTTAAGACTTCTTTATTTGATGTTTCTTTGAAATAAAGAGAAGCATAAATTCAACTAAAGATAAATGGTCACGCAACCATCTTAATTTTGAGTTCTACGTGAATAACACACTTTGATTGGAAATTCCATCGTTTAGAGATTTTGTTAGTATTATTATGGATATATCATACTCTCTCCATCCACAATTTTTTATCTCATTTTAATTCTAGATGATTTTAAATGCAAAGAAAGAAGTGGAAAAGTTAATGCAAAGAAAAGTAAGTCCTACTTTTATATACACGTATTAATTTTGATGTCCTAAAATAGCAAATTGAAACATTATTTTAGAACAAAGGAAGTATATTATAAAGTTATCTTTTCGAAGTAGATGGGCAACTATAAATTTTCTTTAATATGTATTTGCTTTCCTTTTTTTCATTTTTTTGGAAAACGAAAAATAATTTTGAGTATACTTAGAGGAGAAGTGTATGACTAGTTGCACAAAATTTCAACCTTCCGAATTTGTAATGAACACATCTTCTGGAGGGAAATAAACTTATACCATAAAAATAGAAAATTAGCTTAGAGAGGAGACCTAACTTTAAATATGTCCCATAGGTGTTTTTCAAATGAATATTCTGTCGAAATATTATTTGAACAAAGTGGAGATAATTGGATATTAAAAATGTACATTAATTTTGAACAGAGGGGAAATAATTGGATATTAAAAATACTCCTCCGTCCCCGATTAAGATTCACACTCTTTGACTTTTTGTGTAATAAATTTGTTAGATAATGAAATTTTGTGTAATAAAATGGAGTTAGGTAATGACATTTTTGATGTCCAAATATAGTAAGTAGGAAGTGTGATCGACTTTTATCGGACTACTAAAATGAAAAGATGTGACTTTAATCGGGACGGGGAAAGTATATATTACTCCCTCCGTTTCTTCATAGTTGAGGCGGAACTTTTCAAGACGAGTTTTAAATGAATGTGGGTATGTTAAATAAATAGATAAAAAAGTAGAGAGATGAAAAGGTAGAGAGAATAAAGATAAAATGAATAAAGCAGTAGAATAAAGTAGAGAGAGTAAAGTAAGAAAGATAAAAAAGTTACTATATACTCCTCCGCCCCATTAAATATGCAACATTTGCTTTTCAAGCAGATTTTAGTAGTGTATTTTGTGAGTTAACGAAAGAGAGTAAAATAAGAGAGAAGAAAAAGTAGAGGAGTAGAAACGCTTTCATTTTTAACGATGATAAAAGAAAAACGTTCACTTCTAATTGACAGATGAGTATTGAAAATGACTCAACTATGAAAAAATTTCCAAATTTAAAAATGATCCATGTAAAACTGAGGGAGTAATTTGATGACGGACTAAAATGACAAAAATAAATCGGTACAAATATTCCTTTTTAGTTTTTAGTGATGGAGGCAATGTTTTTTAGTAAAGACAGTTGCAGGAACTATGCGTCAACGTGCAGCAAAATTTAACTGAATTAAAAAAGTCTATCTAGAGTAAACTTCTAATTCGAAAAAAATCAAAAAGAGCAATATTTTATTGGTTCCACTGCATGTTAGTATTTTTTAATACAGCCAGAAACAAAATCATGCTATATGTTAGGCATTTGAGCCGATGATTAGACACGAATTCCCCCAAAGTGTAGTAGATTAATTTAATCGACTGATTAGCAAAGTAAAATAGAATGATCAATTCAAGTGGCCACAAATTAGTACTCCTTAAACATTGATTTAATCGATGAATTGGTTATGGCATATCTAGGATGTCCCCTTTAAATCGACGTTTGTAGTTGAGATAACATTTGAATAATATAGTCCGATTACATTTTATTTGCTATTCATCTTCCAAATCATACTTCGGTATATAATGTACTGAATTTAACATTTTAACTGATTTCGCGTTTAGCAACTCACAAGGTGGTCAACGAATTTACCTCTCATAGCTTCGAAATTTTTTGATCTTCAATTCCCATTTAATTCTAGTGCAAGTTAAGATCACAAAAAAATAGTCATAGTATTTCATTTTAGAATGTTTATAAAATTTGAATTCAAATACTATCATAATTAACTAATTGGCTTCAAATGGACTTCTAATTTTGATAGAAATAGAATTTGTTGGATCAGTTGACTAAATATTAAGTACTCCTTGTAATCAGATATTCGTCTTTATCTTAACGATTTTCACATCGACAAATCTAACTATACCAAGTTATATTATTCTCAAAAAAGTAAAATAAAAAGGAAAATTATAATACTTTCAAGTGAAGTTAGGCCCACAAGTGAAAACGATCTGCTATCACAGTTCACAGTCGATATATATAAATGAAATTTAAAACCCCCGCAAATTCACTAAAGCTTGAAAATTTTCTGTTAGGAAAATACAGACCGAAAAATCAACTTTGTCGAATCGGAATCCGAATCCCTAAACCAATCGCCAAGAAATATTCAAGGGCTAATTTTGGGGGTTTAACAATTTCCCAAAATTGGAGGGTGTCTGTCTTCCGGCGGTAAACCGCCGGCGCAGCGGCCGCCGGTGTTACAGGCGACTGTCCGAAGGCTTCCGCTACCGGATACCACCGACGGAGTTGCGGATAATGCTAAGATGAAGAGTCTGTTCAAGTCCAAGCCGAGGACTCCGGCTGATTTGGTGCGGCAGACGCGCGATCTACTCATCTTCGCCGATCTCGGAGCTCCTGACACTAAGGAAAGCAAGCGAGACGAGAAGGTTCTCCTGTTTAATTACCCTATGCATGAATTTTTGTTTTGTTTTGGTTGATCTGGTGGTGCTTGTACTTTGACATTGTCATCTAATGTGTATATATGACAAATTATGTTGTTAGTTAGTGAATAGTGGGTGCTACTGAGTACTGATTTGCAGTTTTATTTAACTGCGGTATTACTGTTTCACCTATTATCTTGTGCATTTTTGTGGAACCTTTGCATAATTGCATTGATAGTATAGTCGATGACTCATTGTGTTTCAAACGTCTGCTCTATGTTTTAATAGGGTAGCAACTGGAATGCAGTAGAGTAGACGATTTTACTGTCCTTTTTCCGATTCTAGTGTTATATCTTTTGCTAATTTTACTGTGTAGATGCTGGAATTGAGCAAACTAATGAGAGAGTTGAAACAAGTTCTTTATGGGGACAGTGAATCTGAGCCAGTAGCAGAAGCATGTACCCAGTTGACTCAGGAGTTTTTCAGAGAGGACACTCTTCGCCTCCTAATTACATGTCTTCCAAAGTTGAATTTAGAGGTACTTGTAGATCAGTCCCTAATTTGGTCACTACAACTTATAAGAATTCTGCCTTGTGCATTATGCTTTATGGTTGGATTGAATTGAGTGTGTTGAGTTTGGACATAATGCAAGAACAATATTCTACTTCTTGGTGTAGAATATCTGACAAATTGATAGTTGTTCAATCTAATTCTTTACCATAAGAATTAAGGGAGAGTTGAGTTGACTGATAGACAATTTTGCAGACCCGCAAAGATGCTACTCAGGTTGTTGCAAATCTGCAGAGGCAACAGGTTCAGTCAAAGTTGATTGCGTGTGATTACTTGGAAAAGAACATAGATCTCATGGATGTCTTGATAGCAGGGTATGTTAGGATAAAGAATCTGCATTAGATTCTGGATTGTTCGATCAAATAACTTATATTTCCAGGCTTCTACTCGAATTGGGATTTAATCTGATAATTGTGAAATTGCTTGTATGAGAGGTCTCCCTGATGTTCTTGTTTGCAATATAGCCTTCAATTTGGGTTTCTGTTTGTGTCTAGTTATGAGAACACTGAGCTGGCTTTACACTATGGTGCAATGTTGAGGGAATGCATACGCCATCAAATCGTTGCAAAGTGAGTAGATCACTCAATTTTCATGCTTTATGATATTATTGTGCCAATCATTCTATCGCATAAAAAGTCACCGACTACATTGGCTGCTTTTTTGTGTCCTTTATTGCATAAGTTTACTGGTTACATCAATGCTAAGTGCTGCAGATGAAAACCAACATTTTGTTAAATGTTAATTTTCAGTTATTTGGTTTATCCATCATTTTGTTGCGTTATATGTGTTCTGTAGTTGATCAGTGATTGATAGGTCTGCTCACTTTACATTTTGATTGGTCACAAAGGTTAATATCGCAGTTAGTGTTAAATATAGCGTTCCCTCATTTGGCATTGTGCTTAAAAAATTGTGGGTGTTTGATTTGACTGAAAAATGTCTTTGATTTAATGCCTCAGAGTATATTTTCCTGTTACTATGATTTGAGAATGTGCTATAGATGGTAATGGTGAAAGTGAACTTACGATGTTCAGTGGGATGTGCGACTCGGTGGTTAAGCTGGGTAGCATTATCTTATAACCCTATATCTTTCTTCATGTGCTCTTACATGATTGGGTTACTTACTACATGTCCAACACCTAGATGATCTATGTTAAGCACGTATGCCATTTTCTCGAGGCACTTTGATCTAAGCTGCTCAAACTTAGGACATGCAAGTTCTAGATTGCGTCCTCAATGATGCCTTTTTTGGTGTTTTTTGGTATAGATACTGACATTAAAGTCTATATAACAGGATTGACATCTTATTGCAGGAGTTACTGACTAGGCACAAATCAACAGTTGCCGAGTTCCTTTCTAAAAATTATGACTGGGTAAGTTTTGCTGCATCAGCATTAAGCAGCTAGATAAGTTAATATTCTTCTTTGTGCCGCATATGTCCTGACATGATATTTCTGCCATGGGGCGTTGAAAATTATCCCTGCAGGCTTTTGTACATTAAGCTCGTTATTCATTACTACTTTGGGAACCTCCCATGTCTCATAATATGTTCATGTGTGTCCTACCCTGGAATTTAACAATGTTGTTTCTTGTAGTCCTTCACGAGTTTCACACCTGATCCTGATTTTTGTCATCTTTTCCTCATAGTTCTTTGCGGAGTACAACTCGAAGTTGCTAGAATCTACTAACTACATTACTAGGAGGCAGGCTGTCAAGGTAATGCGGAACCACCATTTCTTATTGAAAATTGTACAAAAATGATGAAAACGCTTGATGGTGGCAGGCAAATGAAGAGTTGATCAATTCTTATTATTCGATATGTCCTCATGCACAGTTCTGTATGGTTATGATTCTGATTCTCAATACACTCCTTTCAGCTCTTGGGTGATATCTTGCTGGATCGGTCGAATTCAGCTGTAATGACGCGATATGTTAGTTCAAGGGAAAACTTGAGGATCCTCATGAATCTTCTCAGGGTATGTTACATTCTTGACTTTTAGATTAAGTCCTGACTTTCCTTGCTATTAAAATGACTGAAGAAGTGTTGAAAAATGTGTATGAGGAAGGGAGAAGTACATATAGGTAAATGCATGGTAAATTCTATTTAAATTTATCTCAATAAACTAAATGATCTGATATTAGACCTTACTCATTCTCAAATATAATTATCATGTACTTCAGACTGTTTTGTTTTATGACAATCAATATTGGAAGAGCTTGAAAGAGCACTATTTTATGGTTTTTATTGTTGATGTTTGCTGAATTGCCATATTCTGAAAACCCTCATGAACATGTTAAATAAATTTTTTAAGGAATTCGTTCTGAACCATATCATTCTTTGATGTCTTTACTTGAAACTGCATCTATATTAATACTGAACCGTTGCCTTACCCAGGAGTCGAGCAAGAGCATACAGATTGAAGCATTCCATGTTTTCAAGGTACAGTTTTATATTGCTGTCCAAGCTTGTCACATATAGTGGAAAGACATGGATAACTGAAAGTGTTTTCTGCAATACAACTATGTGCAGTTATTTGCAGCTAATCAGAACAAACCTCCGGACATTGTTAGTATTCTCGTTACCAACAAAAGCAAGCTACTACGCCTTTTGCTGATTTCAAGACAGAAAAAGGTAAAAATGTGGAATGACATATTCACGCAGATAATCTTCGAATATCTTTGTTTGAAATTTTGCTTTGGTTGCAGAGGATGTGCAATTTGAGGCTGATAAAGCGCAAGTTGTCAAAGAAATTGCTGCACTTGAGCCTAAAGAGCGGGCATGATTTCACCTGTTGTTTAAGTGCATCAGCTGCGACCTCTTGTTTAAGTGCATCAGCTGCGATGACTGCCTTGTACCAGTAATTCTAGTTGTGATAGTATTTTTTTCTTTTCCATATGGAATTGTTAATTAAAACGCATCGGATCTCAATGTTGTAAAATACTGAGAAATTGATCTACAAAGTGCTCCCTGTCAGATTATTTTTTAGTTGTTATTTCATCTTGCAGCGTCATTTTTGGGAGTGGATCACCCTGCTATGGTGGGA
This sequence comes from Salvia hispanica, assembly GCF_023119035.1. Classification (NCBI taxonomy): domain Eukaryota; kingdom Viridiplantae; phylum Streptophyta; class Magnoliopsida; order Lamiales; family Lamiaceae; genus Salvia; species Salvia hispanica. The sequence goes on along the minus strand of NC_062969.1, from coordinate 37,556,666 downwards.
ACACAGCAGGGGATGGATGCTGTGCTATTTACACGACGACGTATTGAGTCAACTTGTACAAACTTTACTTTATCCAAATAGTTTAACTCATGATTCACTAACCATTTCTATAGTATACTTTATTTTAGTGATTTATTTTGTAAAATAGTTTTATAAATTAACGATTAATTAGTATCGAACTACTCATTAAAACTTATGGCTTATTTAGTTCACTAATTAAAATTTCAAAATTTTATATTTAGTTGCATGCTCATTTCAATTTCATTAAGGTATTAATATTATGACAAATTAATTTAATATCAACAAATTATTATATTTAAAATCATAGCTAAATCTTATCTGTTGCAAATAAAACATTATTTTAAATTATTTTAATGTAATATTAATACCCCTCCGTCCTATGCTATGTCTAATTATACCACCAATGCGTTATTTACTGTGTCTTTATTGTTGGTGTCCTAACTAAAATTAGGCGACCCAAATAGAAGCATCTTAAAAAGTAGGAGTAAAAGATTAAGATAATTTTCCCTCAACTTAGAACATTTTTTTGCGTCCTAAATTAGTAGTACTAGTTATTTTTAAAAATTTCCAAACACTGTAATTGTATCTCAATTTTTGTGTCCATAAATGATAAATTTTTTGTAGTGTGAGAAGAATGAGTTAGTGGAGTGTGAGATATATTATCAAAAGTAGTAGGTGTGACAAGCTTGGTGACAGAGAGAAAAGGAAAGCTAGTGACAAGCAATGGCAAACAAAAAGAGTATTAGTTTTACTTAACCCACATGGGACAATTGAGAAAATTAAAATGTTATAATTGAGTTTCAAAATTGTGTAATGAGCTAAAATTCAACGAAAAACTATGATTTAATAACAATTATCTCTAAATTTAAATATAAAATGGATTCAAATTTAACTTTTAGTAAAAAACAAAATTAGAATTAAGTTAATAACACCCTTAATCAATAAGCTCTAATTATGATTCAAATTATAATCTACTAATATTATATTAATTATAATTTAAAATGTTAAAAGTTTAATAACTAAAAATTAACATTAAAAAAATATGAACACACTGATTCACCTTGATATCATATTTGACCATATAAAATTACGGCAGCAAGTAATATTTAATAAACTTAACTGAAAAAGGAAAAGGAATGCAATAATTGTCCCAATCGCCACCGTTTAATAGCACAACATCCCCATCCGTGTTCCCACCACAACGGGAATCCACTCCCGTCATTTTTAAACAAGGAATATGAATCTTTGTGTCTATCCTGTTAACTTTTCTTGATCCAATGTTTGCTGATGCTAATGATTAATGACAAATTTTTAGTACTTAGAATGCAACGCTTGCCTATAAAAACTGTAAAGTCGTCTTCCATTTTTACATTTTTATCAATACTGATGTTTCTTGTGAGGAATACCTTTTTTTTAAAATAGTTGCTTTCATTGACATCGTATATAATTGAAATTTCCACGAGGAAAATAATAAAATCGAAATCCGTAAACCCCACTATTTATATGCGATAAAATGCAATTTAATTGATAAAATACATTTCATCTATTTTATATGTTAGAGGGGTTTTAGTTATGATAGATACTCTATATGAAAAACCATTATTAATCTTTTTCAAATAGAAAAAAATTCCAACTATCTGAATGTAGACATGGACATATTTAAATAGGGCGGAGACCTTAGTCAACTCATCCGGACCGTCCGGAATGTTAAATTATCTCTTATGATCGAGCCAAAAAATATCATTGGCAATTTGGCACTGATGACACTTCTATGTCCTAGAGGAATGGAACCAGGGGACTCAGGGGAGGGTTGTCCCTCCATGCCCTCTTCCCCCTCGCCATTCACAATGGAACGTGGTTGCGATGCTCACTTGTTGAGCGTGCGAGTGGACTTCATTTTTGCTCGATTTTATAAAATATTATATAGAACTAGATTTAAAATTAAATACACAACAATTTCAAAATGACTCACAATTTGGAGTTAGAATCAAATTAGATGAATGAATTTTGTATTGCTTGAGAAAAGCAAGTACTCTCCAGTCCTTGAAGATGACTCACTTTCCTTTTTGGTTTGTTCAATCAAAATGACCCATTACTTAAAATGAAAACACTTTTATGTCTACTTTATTTCATCTCTCTTATTTTACTATCTCCTCTTACCACAAAATATAAGCTGCATAAAATTCATGCTGCCAAGGAAGGGTCATCTTCCTTGGACGGAGGGATATTTTATAGATAACTTTCAACTTCTGCATTCCTTGTGAGTTCAATGTATATCAAAATAGTTAAAATGGTCAAAATACTAACATAGGAAAATAGAACCATGCAAATCCATGTATGGCATCCACTTCGTCTAATTTTCTCAATAAATCTAGAATATAGTTTGTATTCTATTGTTTCCATAAATCTAGAATATAGTTTGTTAGGATTTGATTTATTTGTCTTATTATAAAAGATTTTTTTTGCGCCTCCCATAATATAAATATGTGTGGAGTCTTTAATTATTATTGATAGAAACTACAATATCTCTCTTTTAATTTCAAGCTCTTATGGTGTGATCCTTTGGATGGAACAAGCTGTTAGAGATTTAGGGATTACAAGAAGGAATACAAGAAGAACTGAAACGAAAATTACAACGGAAAATTCGAAACTAATGAACCGTAAAAGGAAATAGCCGAGTCGAGGAGGCCTCTTTCCGCAAGACGAGATACGCCCGGTAGTGCTCTTCGGATTGGCGTTTCGTCCCCAAAGATAAAACGGCTACGTCTCGATGAAGCGCACCGCTATCGGCGAGCTGGCCTTGGATGGAGGAGAGGGCGAGCTTGGCGAAGAACAATGCGAGAGAGAGAGCTTATGATGCGGGAATGCTTTCTAGTGTTTTTGGTGTGTAGAATGCATGGAATGACTAGCCTATTTATAGGCTCGGTCCCCAGGGGGTCAACGGCCATAATGGCCGTCATTAAAGCTAGACCGTAACGGTGCGTGGTTCTGGCTCGTAACGTTCGGCGTTACAAGCCGTTACGCGCTCGAGCTAGAAGCTTCTAGATTCGTTCACGACGTGGACTCTCACGTGTCAGCCACGTTGGCTTACCGCGTCATACGACGAGGTGGCATCCCGCTGGCTGTCCACTAGACTTGGGCCAAGCCCGCAACTAGGCCCAAGCACCAAGCCCGCGACGGGCCCAAAGAACGCCCAAGACCAATTGCCAAGGACAAGGACAAGGACAAGGACAAGGACACGGGCACGGGCACGGGCACGGACGCAGCGCGAGCACGGGCTCGGGCTCGGGCTCGGCTCGAGGCTCGCGGCACGCGGCTCGCGGTGGAGCGGGCAGCGCGCGTATGGGCTCTTACAGCCCATCTTAGTCCACTATAATTATTACATGTAATAATCCTTCTTATTAAATACTAGTTTAATAAGGTTGAAACTTTCAATGTGGGATAATTAACTCTCTTAATTATTCCCTAATCTCCTCTCATAGCTCATTAAGTTTGCAATTTTTGCACAACTTTAAATAATTATTTCTCACTCATCGGGAATCGGATTTGAGAAAATAAATATACCACGGTCTTCTACTCCGAACGTAGATCGACGCTATATCATTTAATTTTACAAAATTAAATGTCTCGTTGAAATTATAATTGGTCAAAGTCCATTGACCGGGCATAGATTCCAACAACAACTAACTTTATCCATATCTATTTTGCAAAAACTTCCTCATATTCCACAATCTTCTCATCCTAGCTATTCACAAAGATTTCTATTCCTTAGTGTTCATACTTCATAATTATCTTGATAAATTATGTTATTGGGTATAACAATGTATACAACTTAAATTTCAATTTTAAAAGAGTTTATTTTTTTCCAGTTTCTCATACTTTCTGATATTCAGCTTTTACCGCAATTCATGAAAAGTAAAGTATTACTTTGGTCTTAAACATATGACCGATTTAAGATTTTTGGGCCAAAACATTCACTTTTTGAAAATCAAATCCCAAAAAATACGAAAACTATCGTTTAGCTCCTTTTTTCATGGTTCCGTTAATTCGATGACCTAACCGTCAATTAGCAAAAATTTGACCGATTGCCGATTTTCATTACGTATCTAATTTTGATTTTTTTTAAAAATATTTTTGGGAAATTTCATGTAAATGTGAAATAAAAATGGACAACAAATTACGAGACAAAGTAGTCCATATTCATTATCTACTACCAATTGGTCCGAACATTTAACCACACCCAATGCAAACTTAAGCCTAACAGCTCTGGATTTTGCACTATTTTAAGGCCGTTGTTTGATCGCTTTTTGATGTCAAAGTCACTCTACACGTCCATTATTTGCATATTTGTCTATTTTGGTATTTTGACGTGTTTTGTGAAAACGTGCATAATGAGCGAAAAAGGAGCAAAACGCAAAATTTGGAAATCGGGGTCGGATGGCGACCGCCGCGGATGTGTCGCGACCGGCCAGCGCCCGGCGGACAGATCAATGCGCGGTCCGCCTGTAAAATACGCTTGGAAGAGAAGTCTTGGCCATACGCCGAAGTCGTGCGGCGGCCGCCCGAGGAAACAGACTCGGAGTCAACGCGCGACCGCCTAAGAGTGCGACGGCTCGCGAGAAAGGCGGCAATCCGAGATGCCCGATTTGCTCCAAGATTTACCATATTTTGGAGATCTTTTCCTTGTACAACAAGGATTGTTTCCTCTATAAATAAGACCTCAAGCTTCATTAAAGGGAGAGCTTCTACTTGCAAAATAATTCATAGAGATCAAGAGCTAGAGTACTTCACTTGTAAGGAGTTGGAGAAGGATTTCAAGAATATCAGAATGACAAGGATTCAACCTACTAGTTTTATGTTCAATTGTTTTCCCTTCAATCTATGTGTTTAGCTTATTTTATCGTGTGAACTAAACTCATAGGATTCTAGGGATGTGTTAAGAATAACTTTGGTTATACAATTCCTTTTTCTATTTAATATCCGTTTTGTTTTTACTTTGTTTCTTACCTAAGTAGTTTTGATGTTGCATGATTGAGTGACACAATCGTGTATGATTTAATATAACTTGCTTCATAACTGGACGAGTTCTAGCTGAGTTAGATTCACTTAGTAGACGCTACAATTAGCTTTCCTTAAAACGCACTGCTTAATTGAGAAGTGAGGACTTTTCAAGGGTGTTAGGAGCTTTTTGGAGTTACGTGTTAGGATTGACAACCCTAATTTTGTAATCAACGTTTGTATCGCATGAGCATAAGCTAGGTGACTCGTCCTTTCAAAGTATAAACTATGCTGGGTATTGTAGTTTGGAACTTCTATAACCATAAATGTGAATGCACATCCCCGGGATTCCCTTATCTCTATCGTTTATCTCCGTGTTTATTTGCATTTAGTTGTTATATGCTTTTTATTGTTTTTAGTTTTCAAAAGTTTTCTAAAACCTACGCTTTCGATAGTAATTGAGTCTTAGTAGAGGATAGACACTTTGTGTTTGCCTTCCCGTGTTCGATATCCGAATCGACCTTTGGCTATACCATATATACTCGTATACTTTGGTTTATTTAGTGCAAAAAAATAGTGTATCACTGCAAAAACTTTTCCGGTGGTTGTTGGTTTGATACATTATGCATAGTTATAACAAGTTAACAATTATGTGATTGCTTCTTGTCGACAATGAGGCAATAATCTATGTCAATAAACCGACATCAAATTGAGGCGATAAATGGACAATAAATTACAAGATAAAGTAGTCCTTCATATTCATTTTCTACTTTGAATTGCTCATGAACATTTAATCACAACCGTCGAATTACATCCAAAAAATTGTTGTTATGGCACCGCATCAACCCTAACACCATCAAAACCCAAAAACCATCAAAACTCAAACACGCGAAACCAAGTATTCAATGGTCTTCAACCCGGAATCGGAGAAGAATGGACTTGCGTGAGAACTAGGGTTAGAAGAACCTAGAAACCCGATGCGCCCGATGGGACTTGTTCGTTTTTCTTCAAAGAATCGTTCTTTCGAACTACCGATGAGAGGCCGAACCTTCTTTGACTTCATTTTCAGGGATGTGTGAACTTCTCTTCCTTGCATATGCAACGTTCATGTCGACGGAGACCATCGTGGAACGAAAGTTTGGGTCGACGACTTCCAACTCATGGCAACCAACACAATAATTGAATCGGGTTCGTTTTGGTGAATCAAACTAGGGGTTTTTTGAAGGGCAAAAGAAAAAGAGAGAGTTTGACGTTTCATTTTTTTTCAAATGAAAAGTTAAGAGATATTTTAAGTGAACTTAGAAGATTTTTTATTCAAATTCAAATATTAAAAATTGAGTTATTTAGTAAAATAATTAGCTTAACATTAACCTACTAATAATCTCGATTAATCTAATTGGGTCAAATATGGACCAATTGACAGTGATCAAAAAATGACGTAAGCTCAAACAAGGACCTATTCGACAACGTTTCGTATGTATTGGATTCGAGAGTCAACTTGAACAAGTATAACTTGACCCGATTTTAATTTTAGGCGTGGTGTGTTTTTGGCTAGATATATTTTTTCACAAATAAACTGTCCAAGATTCATTATTGTAGATTTTTCTTACAATTATTGGGTAAAATACCAATTCAAATTAAAATAATGTTACCGTGACGTGGGTTATAAATTTTTTCATTTTCATCGATTGAGGAATATTGACATTTAATTACTTGAAAAGTTTTTTTAAATTGTCAAATTGCAAATAGTTATTTACCAAGATCGATTATGAATCATTAAATAGTAATTGATTTTCAAAAAGTGAATGTTCTGGATCAAAATCGTAAAACGATCATATGTTTAGGACCAAAATAGTACTCCTACTTAACTCATTCAAAAAAATATGCTTTTCGCAATGGAAATTCTATTAAAATCTCCTCAAATCAATTTTATGGTGGGTGTGTGATCTCTGCAATGACATTTTGAATATGCAGTGTCGAGCTTGTAAGGTTCCTACTTGCAACAGAGGTACTCAACTATACATATTATATTGCAGTACAGTGATTGTTTGACAGACTGATATACTGTGTGTAGTCAAGTATTTGGTTAAGGAACTATGAAGCACTTGTTTATACTTATACTCATTCATTCACTAATTTGCTTCATGCATTCTTTGTTGATGTAATTCTGCATCTTATAAGAACCTCAATGAGATCGAGTCCTACACCATATTTTTCTTCTTGCCAGGTTAGTTTCTTGCCACACTATACTCTGTAACACTAAATAACATATGGAGTACTTGCTTGCTAATTCTTCTCACACACCATAATTTTACCTTTACACAACTAAACCTAAATCATCTGTTATGGAAGAATTCCTCATCTTTTATGAATCATGAAAGCTTTAGCATGTTGTGTTATATATATAATCTCTGTTTTTGAAAATTGAATCAAAAGGAGGTTCAGAAATCATGTTATGCACCATAAATAATAAACATATATAACTATCCCAAACAAACCCTAAGTAATAAACTGAGCTGAAAAACATGGAAAAACCAACAAGAGCCATAAACTTTACAAAAGACTTCAAACCCTATCTTGACCACTTGCACCATATCCATTATAGCCATGGTTTCCATTTGACATCTTGTCAGGGCGGCTCGACTTCTTCCTCTTCAAGACAACACACCATGTGCAGATCTCGAGAATGGCAGCGAGAGCAGCCAGGCCGATCAGTACCCGATGTAGGCAGTCCTCCATTTCTGATCAGGATGTAGGATGTTGAAGCCCTTGAAAATGTTGATGATGCTGAGAACTATAACAGAGTATCCAATGAAGTGGTGGACATCATTCCAATAGAATCTCAGTTTGTGCTCCTTCTTCGGCCTCAGAAGCAGAGCCGTCACCTGCAGGGTCGCCAGGTGAAGATGACAATGCCGATGATCCTGTGAGCCGTGGGATGTGATTCCGAGACTGGCTCCCGAGCTGGAGGCCGGGGGATCCAGCCTGCCACTCGGTGATGTAGCCCGAGCTCTGGAAAAGAGCGTGAAGGTAAAACCATGTTGGATCGGCTGCCGGGAAAAACTTAGATACCTCGCTGTGATGGCACCGATTGGAAGTAGTATTCCCCAACTCACTGAGTTCAGCACCCGTGAATCTGCATCATATTCCATTTCGGTCCGTCTCAAACTATTGCACATTCATTTTTTAATAAAAAAATCTTTGTCTCGACTTTATCTCTTTCACTTAACCTTGAAATATCAATTCCTTATTTTCGTGCTTGCACTACAATAAAAAATCAGATAAGGACACTTTTTAATGGTATCAAGGACGCTAATTGTTTGTCTAATTATACCAAAAAAAGCAAAGATTAGAGATAATTTGCCCTCAACTTAGGGATGCTTTCTTTTCATCCTAAATTAGTTATTTTCAAAATTTCCAAACATTAGAATTGCAAGTTTTCAATTTTTTGTCCTAAGTTTTTTTAATTGTTGGAAGCATAAATTTTTTTAAAAAACTCACATTCTTTTTCTTGGTCGGGAATCGATGGGTGGCTCCGACGTTCTCCCCGTCTGACCGAAAGAAGATTGAAGTTCCCGGCAGACTGGACATTGGGCCAGAGAGGGGATTTGGCGGGAATCCCGGAGGGGGGCCTTCCGCCACATTGACTCATGGTAGAGCTCAAAAAAGCCGGCGGGAAAAGATGGTGTACCTTTCCCCGCAAAAGGCCGCAACCAAAAACCGGAAAGCTCAAACCCCCCTCCGCCAGCTACCTGGTAGCGTTCCCCGGCGACGTGTCGCCCTCATGGTGCCGTCTGATTTCTGGAACGCACGAGCGCCTGTGCTCCGATCATCCCTCTGCCGGTAGGGTTGATCGCCCACCCACCCCTCTCGACGCGCCACCCCCACATGGCGGTACGCGATATTGGCCGTTTTGGGGGATTCATCGTAGTTCCAGTGGAGGAAGGAGTTGAGGTTCGGGAGATCGGCGCAGTGGCTGAATATGTGGTTGCCGGTGAAGGTGTAGTTTGCATGATTGTGCGGGGGTGAGGGGTAAAAAGATGAAGAAGAGGGGAGGGGATTAAGGCAGGCCTAAAAATCTTAGGTTGTTTTGGGTTCAAATTTTTGATTTTTGAGAGTTTGATCATTTGAATGGAGGGAGAGAGGTGTTTTTTTAAAAGAGAATGGGGGGTCATGATAGTTACAATTTGGGGAGATGTGTGATGAAATAATTTGTGATTTTTTAGATTATTGCACCCGTCAATTAGCAATATTTGGGTTTCCCCTAATTTGTTTGGGTTTACAACCACCATTGTTTAGGTCTTAACTTCAACTATAACTGTACTAGAAAAAAGAGATTCAAAAAGGTAATCTTTAAAACCTTTAATATGGTAGAACAATGATATTTTGGTAGTTTTTTTTCCGGGAATTGCAAAGTTATAAAAGAAAATTTTCCCATCCGTCTTTTTTTTAAAAAAACCCGGGGGGTGGGGCCCCATTTTAAATTGGTTTTCCTTTTAAGGAAAACACCGCTTCATCCCTTTGGGGCAAGTTTAATCCCCAATTCCCCATTATTAATTTAAAATTTTTTTCCAATTATTAAAAACTTTCTACTTATAAAAATACATTATAAAATAAAAATTACATAATTAAAACCCAAAAAAAAATACAAATTACATAATTAAAATACAAAAAATAAAAATACATAATTAAAAAAAAAAATACATAATTAAAACCTTACAAATTAAAAATTAAAAACGGGGGAAGACTATTCCCCCAAACCCCCAATTTGTTTTAGCCCCATAAAGTTTCTGTTTTGGGGGTTTTTCCCGGAATTAATGTGAAATTATCGGTCTTTGGAGTTGACTCAAATGGCCCCTTAGGGTGGGGGGTGGAGGGGGCCGGAAGGGGGGGGGCGGGCGGGGGGGCCCCGGGCGGGGGGGCGGGTGGTCGTCGCCTTTTTCCTTTCCGGGCCGGCCGGGGGAAACCCCCTGGGGCCGGGAAAGGGCCGGGTTGGAATTCCGGGGGGGTAGCCACATCACGGAGGAGGATAGGCAAACCCCTGGGCCGTTTCCTTGGAGGGGCCGGGGGAGGAGGGCCGCTTGCCCCCTTAACCCGGGATGTCGGCCCTCCCGAACAATGGGAATACTTAAACGGGTTTTTCCCCCGGGCGGTATCCGGGCCCGGCAGGATGATGTCGGCTCGTTGGTCCCGGTTTCCCCGGCCAAATTCTTCCGGAAAAATCCGGGAATTTCCCGGGTTTTCGTTATCTTAGATGCTTCTGTCCCATACTATCATTGCGTTAGGGCCCCGGCCGGTTTTTTAGGCAAAGTGATCGCCACCAATTTTTCCCCCTTTGGTTGTCTTGGGGGTTTCATCTTGGGAGTCCCCCAAGTAAGGTTTTGAACATCGTTATCATCTCCCCCTGGGGGGTTGGGGAAACCACGGCAAGGGGGAGGGGACAAGGGGGAGTAGGATTTAAACCCCTTTTTTCCCCCTCCCCGTCCGGGGGCCCAGCCCCGGGGCGTTTAGGCCATGCAACGGGAAGGAGGGGTGGCCCCCCGGGCTTCCCAAACCCGGGTTTGAGGGGGGGGCCAAAAGGGGGTTTCCCGGGTTCTTCCCCCCAGTCAAACCCACCGTGGTTCCCCCATGTTCGGATGGGTGATCGCCCCGGGGACATTGTGTAGTGTGGTGGGAATTTAGTCATATAAAGTGTACTTATATATTGTATTAATTAGAATTTTCATATCTTCTAAACTGTAAATATAAGTCATATATTAATATTATAAATTATTGTGTATTTAAGATACTAGTATAATACTATTTTTCTACGATGTATTATGTAAAATAATTTAATTTTTTACATTGCAAAAATAACTATATTATATAATTATCATATTATTGCAAAAATAACTATCATATAACATAATACAACTTACACACGCCAATAACTAAACTTGCTAGTAATACTAATAATAACATATAATAGTAATTATACTGATTTATATAGATAACATGGATAAATTTTAAATACAAAATACATTCATTGTACTAAACTACTGATAAGAGTTTGGCCGGAATGGTATATTATTAGTTTCACAGTAGTATATGATGAAAGCATTTAAAATTTTGTTACAAGAATATACTATAGCTTATATTGACAAGACCAATAATAATTAATATCAAATATTAAAAATTATAAATACAACATCATATTAATATATTAATTATTGCTAATATATGGAGCCGTGCAATATTATGAGTTATTATTATTGTCAAAATTATACTTTTATTATAGATTTTAGCTAAACTATATATGGAGTATTATTTGGTGTCGCAATTTATAATTATTATCAAATAACTAATAACTGATCTAATATCGAAAATTCCCAATTGATTTTACATTCAATAGATATTTTGATTCACGTGAACAATTTCAAAATTTATAAAAAAAAATCATTAATTGGAATTCACTTCAACTTCTATAATTCTGTTCTTGATGAACTGAATAAGTAAAATTTCAATCAAATCGAAATTGAAGAATAATATTTAAATTAAATCAAATCAAATTAAACAAGTGAAGCTAAATATAAATAATCACTAATAATAGAATTGAAATATCAGGAACATATTTCATTATGACTTCAAAATTAATTATACAGTACATACTACATATTAAATCATGTGAATAATTTTATAATAATTAAATATTAGTATAGTTAAAATTGATCAAAATAACTAAATTACGTAATTAAAGTGTATGGTTCAATGCTTTTTTTTTTTTTTAAATATAGGCACTGGGAAATAACTAGGAAAAAGTATTTTTTTTTCATTAGAGTTGGATTTATTGATTTTCCAATCAAGTCAAGAATGAGGAATGGAATTTGAAGTCCAAATTGTCGTATTATTGGTTGGATACAAATATACGAGTACTACTTATTTAAGATACAAATACGCATAAGTAAATATACTATTTTACTACATAAGTATTTAATATTTGAGGATATATTAATCTTTAAAAAATTGTTACTCTCTAGATGCATAAATTTCAACAATTGAGCATTAACTACACAGAATTTTAATAATATTTTAAGATTATGGCTGGCCATAATGTGACCATTTAACATCACTCTTCAAAAAAATATTGGTGTTTGGTAATTTTATCGAAATAATGTGTTGTAATTATAATTTGGAAGACCAATAAAAGCTAGGGTTTTTTTTGTAAGATGCATATTGCATTGATTAAAGTATGAATGGCTAACTACTTCACCATTTTAACCAATTACATCTAACACTGTAAATTAAGTTGTCTTAAACACAAGCACATACCCAGTTTATCTGCATAGAAAACAAATAAACGAATTATTTGTAAATTAAAGTGGCATGTGTAAGACTGTATATTATATGTTGGATTAGGTGCATGATTTGTAGTAAGTAGTACTACTAATAATTGTGAACCCAACATTATTAAGTGGTTAAACCAAATCAACTTCTCACAGTACCTCCTCGGGTATTACATTATGTCTCACTTGTTCTCGACTTTAGAAATATATTTAAAATAATTGATTAATAAAATATATTTGTGATACAAAACAAATGGAAAGATTTGTGATAATTAGGTTGATGTTTACAGCCTTGATTATTTAGGAAGATGTTTTTGTCTGCTTCTTTATCTACTACGCTTCTTTATCTATATTTATATAATTATATTAATGAATTGAAATGGCTCAATTATTAGAAACCGCGTAGCTCGCATATTTATACATTTTTTTTCCAAATTTGAAACTCCTTTTCGGTGAAAAAGTATATAAAAGTATATATACCTTTGCGGGTAACTTTTTTGTTCACGAGCACACGTATAACGCTTGTGTTAGTTTACTAAGCGTATATAATGAAGTATGTAATCTTGTAATTAGCAAGTTTATGGTTCAAAATTCAAATATCTAACATGGTTTAACATAGAATTGTGCAGAAAAAAATTTATCGACTCTCTCTATAAATAAGAGTTAATTGCATCAAAATCACAGTTTTAATGTTTAGCATTACCTTGTGATTTGTTTAATTGTTGCACATTAAATATAAAGAAACATGTGATAATTTGTAACCTTTAAGTGTGTGATCAAATACTAACTAAGTTACAATAATAACTAATAACTAATATCAATTTTGTATTTAAAAATATCAACACAAAGACATAAATTTATAAATCTTTAGTTAGCACACTAACGCAACCCTTGTACTCCATCGTATCTTTTCTATGCAGACACACGTAAATGTTGACATGGTAGAAGACATATGCACAAAAGTTTTAATTTGGTGGTGCTAATTGATTAAACTTGTTCCGCCGGATCAAATGACATAAATTTTAAATAGCAACTACAAAAAACTATTACACCACATATATTTCTGTTTAGTTAATTTACTTTTTGATATAATATAGTACTAAGTACTATTTTATTTCATACAATCACACTAGTACTATAAAACTCTATGTCTTAATAATGAAATCCTTAGCTTTTACCAAGAAAATGTAAAGATAAAAAAAATCTATATACATTTATAATAGTAGCTAAATTAAATATGCTTAATTATATATAGTTTATAGTTAGATGTGAGGACAATGTAGATGTAGTGAGCATGACAAAGCATGATATCATTATCCCATTCTCTCTTCTCCTTAATTTTGTTTATTTTTTTCTTTCCCATTCTTGAACTTAACTGGGTTATCTTATTGAATTTGAACATGTAGTCTAAAATAAATACTATATCGAAGAACATATCACAATCACAAATGACAAATATAATTACATGAGAACTTGTGAGATAGTATGAGAGAAAAAATCTTGGTCAGAAGCGACATATGTATTATTTTATCCATTAATTTATACGTTGAGAAGTTGGTAAGATTAACGACTTTTTGTTGGCAGTGAAAAATAGAGTGTTAGGGAGATATAAAACAGAGAAACAAAAACTGGATATCTGAAAGTCGTGTTTATCACTTTCAGATTAAATCAATTTCAGGGTTCAGCCAAAATGTTTGATCGGATAAAATTCAGAGTCTTTTTAGTTCATATGTTTGTATTTTCGATAATTTTGAACCAGAAAATGATCAGTAAAAGAAAAAGATGAAACAGTGCAATGAAGCATTGCACCTGTTGGGAGATGAAACCGAAAATAACCGAATTTCAAAGGTTTCCAAAATTGCAATTTAGTCCTTCGACTTTCGGAAATTATATTTTCGGATGAATTTCCGATACAGCTCGACCCCCGCCAGGGGCTGCCGCCCCTTGGACCCCGCTACCCTGGGGCGCTGCCCCCGGACCCCCGTTCATCTATCTAGGAGCTTCTCTCCTAATATTATAACGAATTCAAATGAGCGTGCACTCCGCACCTCCATACTTAAAAAAATGATGTATCATTATAACAATAACCGATCATTCAAGTTTAATCCAATTACACTAAAATATCTAACATAGAGGCACGTAACATTATATAACATGCAATATTGATTTGGGTAATATTTTTTCTTTTCCCTCTTTGTTGTTGATAGGCGATAGCAATAATGAGATATTGTTATAATATTGCTACTATTGATCTGAAATTCAAAATGTACTAGTTAATTACTACGTTAATATAAACGAACACCGCAAATAATTATTACCGGGCTTACTTAATTATTTACACCTCGACATCGTGGGTACTTGATAACTTTTGTGTCAATTTTGCATTCCATTGTCTCATTAATGATATCACGATAGCATAAATATATATCATGATCACTATATTCTGGATAAGCTAAATTATTTATTAAAATAAAATAGTATGAAATAAAATGAACACAAGATATCATCCTTTAATTGGAGAACAATAGCGTAATCAGAAGCTCCGACTAATAGTGATTGGGCAGAATTTATAGGTTGATATTATAAAACTAACATTTCAAACTGCGTTTTCGTGGAAGACTTCCATATTTCTCACTACTAAACACTTAATTTGACCCAACTACTCACACTAATCCTTTTCTTTACCCCAAATCTAACCGCTAATTTTAACGTTTATCTATCCTTTATGAGGAAACGAAAGTCCATTTTTGTCATTTCGCACAAAGAATTTATTTTTTCAGTTTTGGACACTACCCCAATATTAATCCTTTACTTCTTATCCTATATCAACTTATTCACTTATTCAGGAGTATATGTTATATTATCTTATGTTAGATTTCTAGTAGTAATTGATCAATCATTTATTTATACTGATTGGACTTAGAGTTATACTCGCTCCGTCTACGAAAAATAGGGCAATTTCATTTCTGCACTCATTTTGAAAAAATGATAATAAATAGTTAAAGTGGAGAGACTTGTCTATATTATTCTCTCTCTTACTTTTCTTTCTCTCCACTTTAACTATTTATTATCATTTTTTCAAAACGGGTGCAGAAAATGAAAGTGTCATATTTTTCGTGAATGGATAGAGTAATTTTTAACAAAGCTTAAATTTTTTGTAGCCCATATAACAAATTGTTTGGCCCAAATTTAGATTCCTACGTACCCGGCCTAAACATAAAAGGATTAAAGGCATAGTTCTATTAGAGCCTTCTTTTAAAATTTTGATATCCACTTCTCCACTTATTATCTCAGTTTTCTAAGCCATCATATCATACAATGACATAAATCTTAAACTGAATAGTATCTACAAGACTACCATACTGAAATCTTTTTCCACCTCAAAATAATAATTTTTTGTTTTTCGCATCTAAAAATACTACTATATTTAGTTTGCACTGCTATCACACTACGGTGACGTTTGATTGTCATGACTAATAATCATGAGACTATCCATCTAGGATTAAGTTGTAGGGTTCAATCTTATGAACCAAACATGATACATATTTACTCACGAGATTTAATCTTGGCAATCGAACACCCCCTATAATGGCAATTTATAATACGTCGATGTCTTTTCCAATCCAACTACACAGGCGATATAGTCATCTGTAAAATTTACCAATATCTTCACTAGGCACAAAGTTTTGACGCACCAAACCTGGAATGTACAATAAATAACACACATTTCCGTCTCATAAACAAACAACTAACCCAATCATAAATAAATAGCACAAGACTACATGAAATAATATTTGAAAAAGAACCTTACAAGGAATTACATCTATATATATTAATATGCTGAGAAGGAAGAAATAGCTCTATTGCAGTTTCGAACCATCTTTGTTCTAAAAAAAGCAGATTTAACTTAATAATCTGCTTCTGGATTAGAGAAATCGAGCTATCAGCGGCCCATTCGTGGCATTCTCTTCTTTATATCCTCATCAGCATCTCCTCATCAGCATCAGTGTCGCCGCCATCACAATCATCAGTGTTTGATGTAATATCATAGGATGTCTGAACACCGCGGTGCTTCTTGTAATTATGTTCATCCTTTCAGTCTGGATGTTGGTCTTCATCACCTCTATGATTTGGCGCCAGATGCATAATATCATAGGATGTCTGAACACCACAGTGCTTCTTGTAATTACGTTAATCTTTTCGATCTGGATGTTGGTCCTCATCACCTCTATGATTTGGCGCAAGATGCATAGTATATTATAGGATGTCTGAACACCACGGTGCTTCTTGTAATTACATTCATCCTTTTGATCTGGATGCTGGTCCTCATCACTTCTATGATTTGGTGCCAGATGCATTTGTGCTGGTGATCAACGCATTCGTGTGCAGGGGAGGATTAATTTCTCCTTCTGCAATTGAATGACCATATTTTCTCTTCCAGGATTCTGCCAACAGAGAAAGAAATGGAATGGAAACTGAGCAGTTGATACATGTGATGCTTCTCCGTCCCACAATAATTGTCACTCTTATTGTGGGCACGGGTTTTAAGAAATGTAAGGAAAAGTTGGTTGGAATGTGAGACTCACTTTTTAATATTGGTTTTATAATAAAATGTGAGTGAAGTGAGTTAGTGGAATGTGAGACCACCTACTTACCATTTATGGTAAAAATGAAGTGTGACAATTATTGTGGGACGGAGGGAGTATTTTTTTCCGATTGGTTAGCTGCCTTACCTAATCTTTCCCTTATGGCTGCAGCATTCATAGTTCCACTACTTGTTTGAGCAAGAAATAGCAAGTCCTTGTACATTTGAGCAGAATGTGGAACTCCTGCACCATCCATCCATTGCATCACCTGCATCAAATCATGTTCCAGTTATGATGAGTGCTAACACCAGAAAGAGCTCGTGTTGGATGGTCACAAGCTACAAGATATCATCATGGAGAAATGATCTTCTGTAGACATTTTATGTAGTAGGATTAAAGTTTATCGGCAGCATTTTCAAGGGTGTATTCACAAACTTTGTACAGCCAATAAAGTAGTAAGAAAAAGGGATATAAATTTAGGCAAAATCTGGACATCAGAGCAGCAGAAGAATTCTGAGTAAGTTTGAGGTTATTACCTCAATATATTTTCTCCAATTCCCAGCAGCTAAAAGATTCTTCAATAATACTGCATAGGTAGTTGAATCAGCTTCTCCACGTGATGAAACTATCTTCAGGAAAAGCTGCAGAAGTGATCAGAAGGAAGAAATCAACAAATTTTCGACTTGATTTACAAGATCTGGTTATTATCTTTTGACCAGAAAGAGTTACATAGAAATGTTTCTAACATTCTGCTGCACACCCTAGTACAGTATACACATGCAACATGACAAGTAACGGAGGAGTAGTCCCGCTACAATTACCTTCATCATGGTGTCAATCTTTCCTACTTTTCCAAAAGAATGAAGAAGATGGTTCAGAGTTCCAACCGAGATACTAGGAAGAGAAGTTCCCATTATTTCGATAACTTCAGTTAAGGTCTTCCACTCTCGCAAGCTTCAACAAAAGGTATAATGCTAAGTTTCTTGGCACAGTAATGTCATAATAAACCCAATGGAATTCATATTTTGTAGCCTCAGGACATACATGGTACAGGCAGAAACCATTTCAAATAACACTGCATCAATATAAGGAATATCTTTCTCTCTCATAAGCTCGGCAAGAAGCAAGGCTTTGCCTGGTTGACCCCCTCGGTTGAAGGCTCTCATAAGGGCTGCACAAGCTACTGAGTCGGGCTGGACATTATTAAGCTCCATTTCTTGAAACACTGCCAAAGCTTCCTCCCAGTGTTCTGGCAAAAAAAAAATAATAATAATTGCAAGCTGAGACTATTTTCTTAATCTGCACTTTCACAATTGAAACGCTTAATTAGACTCACCAGCAACACTATAAGCATGCAGCATAGCTGTATATGCAATGACATCTGGTTGCAAACCATCTTCTTTCATCATGTTGAACATTGACTCAGCTTCAACAAGTTGACCCTGAAAATATAGTTAGAATGAAGAAAGAAGACAAGGTGAAATAGGACTTAATAACGTATATTCACATTATGAATATAAAAGTATACCAATTAACACTTGCCTGTCGACTATATGAGCATATTGCAGAAGAATACACCTCTTTTGACAGAGGAATATTCATATCCCTCATTTCAACAAGAAACTCTAGTGCCTCACTGTACTTTGACATCTTGCAACAGCCACTTATTAAAATATTATAAGTAACAGAATCAGGTTTAACTCTCTTTTCCCTCATGTTGCTGTATAGACCCAAAGCTTTCTCATATTCCCCAACATTCATATAACTTCCAATAGCAGAGTTGTACGCAATGGTATTCAATTTAATGCCTCGCAACTT
Organism: Salvia hispanica; assembly: GCF_023119035.1. Classification (NCBI taxonomy): domain Eukaryota; kingdom Viridiplantae; phylum Streptophyta; class Magnoliopsida; order Lamiales; family Lamiaceae; genus Salvia; species Salvia hispanica. The sequence continues at coordinate 37,537,921 of NC_062969.1, read as the reverse complement.
AGCAGCTTTTAGTACGGAATCAATCTTCACATGTTGACAGCAACGGCCACAAGCTGCCAGCAATGTACTAATTGAAACAACATTTGGTTGTAGACCGGCTTGCTCCATTTCACGCAACAGATCGACAGCCTCAGCTAGAAATCCATTGGATCCATAGGCATCAATCAGAGCATTGTAAGTCACCAAATTTGGTTTGCAATTGTTTTTCCTCATCAGATCAAATACTTCCTTGGCCTTCCATGGTTGTTCTGATCTTCCAAAAGCGTTGAGTAAAGAAGTGAATGATACAACATCTGGGAGGAAGCCATTCTCTTTCATTTCACTGAAAACTGATGATGCCTCTTCGCTCAGACCAAGTGAGGCATATGCCCCAAGTAATGCATTATATGAGACAATATTAGGTTTTAGACCTCCTGCAACCATTGTGTTGAAAACTGAATGACAATTTTCAACCTGCCCGCAGCTAGAGTACATATGCATAATACTTGTATAAGTCACAATATCAGGAGAACAATCTGATCTTTTCTCTCTCATTGCATTAAAAACTTTAATAGCTTCTTCATAATTTCCCAGTTTAGCCAGACAGTGTATCACAATATTAAGTGTTGTAGTGTCAGGGCGAACATGGGTACTCTTCATTAGCTCAAAATAAGAGAGTGCTTTCGCATACTGTGATCCAGTTTTATATGCTGATAAAATGATATTGTGAGTTACCAGATCAGGCCCAACTCCATTATCTGTCATCTTCTTACAGAGTTTCAGAGCCTCCCTCCAATTACCACTTGATCCGCATGCATTAATCAGATTGTTATAAGTTGATCTACTTGGAGGAATCTGCAGATGAAATAGGTCTGATGAGGCACCACCAGAAAACATTATTCACAAACTACAAAAAGTGAGACAAGTTCAAAAACACATAGAACTGATTAGCAACAGTAAAAAATTTGTCTTTATTTTAGCTGAGACATGTTTTTATCCTTCATTTTGAACACTTGAGGCAATCTAAGAGTGAAGACTTTGAACAAAAACCAAGAAAATGCATGAGGCCTTGGAAACCATGACATGTGGAGATAATGATTGTAAGCCAGCAGCACTTTTTGACTCAACGGATGTTAAATCTTATAAAGAGTAATGATAGTAGGTCCATCAGAATCAAATGGCTGCTACTCCTAGATTTTATGTTAAGGAAGACTAACTTAATGAAGATAAATAGATGATAAGAGTGAAAAAGACTGAGGAAGCTCACATAAGAACCAGAAAGACTGAATATGAAGTAAAAATGTAAATACATACAGCAGCACGAAGCATGTCTTCCATAATATTCATTCCCCACCGCCATTGACCAGCACGCCCATGAGCATGAATGAGAGAATTGTAGGTTTCAACATCAGGCTTGCACCTAGAAGCAATGGGACAAGATCAACATGAGAATTGTTTTAATGGACATGAAAGTGGGAAAAGAAAGAAGATCGAGACATGAACCGGAAGAAAAACTGCATCGGCAACAGAGGGTATTAATAACAATGGAGAGAATGAGCATACCTCCATTTTTGCATCTCAAAAAATAGGCCACGTGCCTGGTCAACACGATTATGCCTTGCATGCAACCTAATCATCATGTTGTAAATATCATTTCTTGCACAGTAGTTTTTTTGGTTCTTCATCCAATTAAAAACTTGGATGCTATGCTCTATAGAACCGGTGTTCGTTAATTCCTGAATAGAAAAAGGACAAATTCAAAGCTTCACTAAAAATTGCATCAGCAGAAAAAAGAAAGTACAATGATTAGCAAAAATTGGTTCATAGGTCGGAAGGCGGATAGCAAATACGATATTGCAAATATTAGTTCAAAGTGTTAGGAGTGAGGGTATCTTCATAACAAAGAATTCCTCAGGCGTTAAAGCAAGGTTACATAAAATGGCCTAACTAATCAAGTAGATGTATAATAAAGTGAAAATCTGATACCATAAACTTTCAAAGTTGCAAATTTATGTTATTCAAATTCATTCAATACCTTGATAAATCTGTAAACAGAACTAAATGCAAACTACAGATAGCAACATTAAGAGATTGTGCAGTAGCAAAACACACATTTGGTGAGAAAATTTTACCCTAATGAGAAGCGGAAAATTCTTGCGCGCAAAGCGGCCGGCCCACCGGTTGAGCACACTGTCGATATCTTCCCAGTGATGAAGCTTAAGAACCATGTCGACCACCTCTGATAGGCTCCAGTCCTTCTGAAAGCGGTCGCCCTCCACCCGCAAACGGTTTCTTTTTGGGAGGTCGGACTTCCTGAGACCGGAGATGGTGGTATGCAACCTATGGGTCCCGGCATCGTAGTCGACTTGCGCCTGCTTAATTTCCTTATATGGGTCGGAATTCTTCAATTTGGAGCAATGGATTGTTGATGTGATGGTGTTTGGGGCGGGGCGAGGTCTTTTCCGGTGGTGGAAGAGGTGCTGGTGATGGTAAAAGGTTGCCATCGCAGATTTTTGCGGCGGTTACAACTCCATAACATAAGCTTCCAAAATCATATTTACACCAATCAATTAGCGTAATTCTAAACTCAATTAAATACATCAGACTAAGTTCTCTAATTGATCCCAAGGTCTTAGACCAATCATGATTCTTCTCCAAAGTTCTAGTTTTATTTTCAATTCATCTACAATTTACAGGTTAGAGACTAAATTAATGCCCAAACCAAACAATTAGAACAAACCCACCAAGGCAAGTACTGATCGGTCCTATTCATTCCATTCACAAGAGTCTGAATTCATCCATTTTAATTTGAAATTCAAGCGTAGAGGATAGCATAAGTGAGTTAGGATCAGCTGTTACCTTAATTTCACAAGCTTTGGGATTGGAGGTGTCGAACATTAAGCTTAAAATCCCCTTTCCATGGAATTAGAAGAGAAGGAAGATGGAGATAGGTCACATTGACCAAAGGAGGCCAGCGGCGCACCGACGTCTTGCCGGAGAGGCAATAACGGCGTGACGGGTTCACACGTTTATAAAAGAGAGCCGAGTGACTGGATGAAGATGCTATCCGAAGACAGACCTTTTTCTTTCTTCTATCCGTTTCTCAATATATTCCTCATACTTCAATTTTAGTTTTCTTTATTCCTTTTTTACAAGGTTTTGAGATTTAAATGAGCTTTTTCAATTAATCCTTTTTCTCTTTTCTTTCTTAATTATTCATCATTCTTTTTTTTCTACTTTACAAATTTTTACGGCCGTCACTTGGGTCACGTACATATGCATTACTTTTACTACTATATCATTCCCACTCCTTTATTCTCTACAAGATTTTTGGTCCTTTTTCAATCACGTTTTAATTGTTTTTAAAAATGTATTTTTACTAATATTAGTATATTAACAATATTTAAATATAAAACGAAAATTTTAATTTAATAACTTTTGTTAATGTGAGAGGAAAATGAAAATTAACAACTCTGATGAGACAAATTAATAACAAAAGTGAGACATCTTTATGGGATAGAGAGAGTAAAATAAATCTCTATATTTATGAAATTTAAATTTGTTTAGTTTCTGAATTTACAATAAAAACACTATTCTCCTATTTGACAATTCTATTATTTCAAAATTGATCGTGATTAACTTAAATTTCGAAAATGATGATTACTAAAATTAATTAATTTGTTGGTATTTAAACATACACTAATATGAAAAGATATTAAATATACAAAACAGTCAAACATCTTATAATAATTTAACTGAAATTATACAATCAAAATGAAATAAATTAATTAAAGAATATATAAGTTTTCTTTTGCATCAAATTAATTAACATTCTTGATCTACGTCAATTCATACAACACACATAGCGTATGATACATACACTATATGTGTTATATGAATTAACGTTTTGTGTTATATGAATTGACGTAAATTGAGAATTTTAATAATTGAATAAAAACACGCATCCAGTCACATCCTCAATATTTTGTGTTGCTTACTTTTAAAATAAATAGTAGCATGATATTAATTAAAATAAATATATAGTAGTTTCATTGAAAGTTTTCATAATTGTAGTTTAATTAGCTTGATTAATTATAGAATAACTATACTATTTGTTTTTTATTTGTAACCTTAAAAATAACATATTTTCTTCATCCTCAAAAAATAGAAAACTTTTAAATGTCACAAGTGTAATTGGTAAAGTAAGAGGGGGGAAGGATAGCAATGTGGATCTCCTACTCCCACCATCACTTACTTGTTTATAACATTATTTTATTGTGTTGTTGTTGGAGTAGGAATATTGGAGTAGGAGATCATTTTCGGAAGGATAGTGAAAGTTGTATAGAGGATTGTGAGATCAACATAATTAGTGGTGCTTAATTGGTTAAATTTTTTCATATTGATACATAATCTAATTTTAGGGGACAAACCAAAATAGTAAAACTAGTACTTATAATGAGTAATTTTTATAAATTACAGTAAGCATCTTATCAATTCCCTCATCGTTTTTTCCCAAACTAAAATTCCTTATCTAAATTACAATACCTATCTGATCTGACCAATCCCCTATATAGATTTTGGAGCAGTTTTTAATAAATACTAGTATTATATTTTTGCTTAATTTGTGATTTCATGATATTTAATTTTTAGAATGTTATAGTTGAATCTCAATAAGAAAAACTCACATTTTCTTAACTCATTACTTAGTTAATATTTTCTTTTATTTTCTTTATAAAATATTAATTCTTAGCTCATGAATAAATTAAAATTTGATGTATGATGTGTTAATACCAATGTTTTAAAAACCGGATCAGCCGGTGAACCGATGAGGCTACTGGTTCACGGTTCAACCGGTCCGACCGGTTTAATCACTGGTCGAACCGTTTTACCTTGCAAATATAAAATTAAATATACTCTTACAAAATATATTAAATTTAGTGAGTAATACAATTAATATTAACATATAACAAAAACATATATTAAACATTTTAAGTAAATTATATATTAAGAGTATTTAAAGTAAGTGAATGGTAAAATTTAAATATTTATTAAATACATAAATTTTTAATTAATGTAACAAAAAAAAGTACATATTTTACATATAATAAATAGATAAAATTCATATTATCTCAAAACATTTATTTGATGAAATAATATTATAGACAATATATAAAACTAAACATCAATTTTTAGTTAATTTGGATAAATATATACTACTATAATAGTATTATTAGTTAATACATGGAATTAAACTTGAATTATTAGTAAGTTTGGAGTAATATTTAGTAAATATGGAGTAATAAACTATATTAATAATATATATATATTACATCAATAAAAATAAAATTTAGTGGCTTATAATAAAAATTAAACATATCACAACTAAAAATTATTTTAAAGTATAAAACTAAACACAAATTATTAATTTGTGTGGAAAAAAAATCATAGAGTTAATATATAACAATAATTAATGTTCACAGTATTTCATTCAAGACCATGTGGTGGAGTGGTAGCGGTGTTGGTTTCTTACCTAGAGCTCTAGGTTTCTATCCCCTCTAGTCTCATATTTTAAACAAGCTTTTAAACATAAAAATCGGTTCTCGGTTTCCGGTTCAACCGGTCCGACCGGCCGATTGCGGCGGTTCAAGGCGGCTTAACATACTAACGGTTTTAGGGCCAAACCGGACCGGACCAGCTGCCGGTTCGCGGTCCGGTTAATACTAATTGAGTTTTACGATTTTGATTTTGAAACTTTCTTAATTTTGATTTTAATTTCTTAAAAAATCATAACTTTTTGGAATATTATAGTCGAAATTCAATAAAAAAATAATCATATCATCTTTAATCGTCTATTTAATAATTTAAAGCTATACTATATTAAAAAATCGACCATGTGGCCACCTATAATTCTGTAAACATATACTCCTAATTATATTAAACTCTACAGAATTTTGCCAGTGTAAGAAATGAGATATGACCAAGGTCTCTTAGCATCCTTCCACTTGAAGCATCGATCTATTCGTTCTTCACATCGAACCTTCGAATTATTACCTCCAAAAATCGGACAAAACTGCATCTTTTGATCGAGCGGAATCGCTTCGTCTCTGTAGGATGGATTCTCTTTTCTTGGATGATCAAAGAAGGGAACATTTTTCCACCACAGCTTCGCAGCCTGCAATAAAATGATCTTATCATATCAAACAAATTGAAAAAAGAAAGAAAAAAAGAACTTATAATATCGTTATACAAATAACTTACGTTCCAATAGGCCATGATCGAGACTCGATGAGGCATCAACCAGAAGAATGCCTCAAGATCATCCGATGAAATGGGCATCGGAGTCGCGACTTTCGTGGCCGTGAAGGAGGCTCGGAAATAGGTTCCCAGCTGTGGGTGTTCGACTGCGATGAATGCGAACAAATTCTCACCGGGTTCGCTCACTTTCAGCCTCCAGCTCCCAAGCATATCCTTCAATTATTGGTGGAATAAGTAATTTTGAATCAATATCTTAATGTTGATTTATATGTATGTTGGAATGGTGCAAGAATCTAGAATTTGATGAAGGGACTCACCATGAATGGGCTAATGTACTCGGATTTTGGGACTAAATCGGAGCTTGGATTGAACACAAATGTCACACTTTCACCCCATGGTGTATTGCTGGCCTGAAACAATAGTTTATTTTGTCCCATGTTAATTAGATATATATTTTGTAGAGAGAGAGAGAGAGAGAAAAAAAATGGTTGATTAGGGTGTTACCTCAACGAGGCATTTCTTGAGAATTTTGGTGGAGCCTTCAATTTCATAGCAATAGTAGTAATTAACTGGACTTCTTTCATATCCGAGACTTGTTGGTATCCTCAGAAGATGTCTGTTCGATCCAAAATATAAATATGTTAGAGAAATAATTAAGATCAACAATTTTAAATGTGTAACTTATGATATAGTTACAAATAAAACGTGCTCGAATATGGATGAAATTAGATGAAGTAGAAAGAAGTATTACACGGGCCCGTTTGTCTTGGCGGCGCGGCGGGCGTCGTCGGCGGAGAGATAGTTGGGAGGGGAGTAGGGCGGGCGGTCGAGGTCGATTAGAGCATAACGAGCCGGGAAACGGAAGGCGTTGCGGGCCGGGTGGCGTCGCTCGTGGTAGACTGTGCCTTCGTATAGTGCGATGACATTTCCGATCTCCTCCGAGGTTCGGGCAGAGGAGATGCGGCGGAGGAGGAGGCGGAGGCCGAGGAGGAGTGATAGTATAGTTGAAGTAATAGTGGTGTAGATTATGTAGCATAGCACAAATAGAGGAGTCATTTTGACTTGGAGTAGGAGTACTAATTCAGGTTTGGTCTAGGTTGGGACTTCGGGTGTATGTCTAAAATCTCGTGCTCTCCAATTTATAGTAGCATGATGGATTGAGACCTTTTTTGCCTTTTTTTATTTTTTTATTTTTTATGTTGGACTATATAACAAGACAAATAACATAATTTCTAGGTAGGTTCTTGGTCAACTTTTAGGATTTGTTGTAGTCCAAACAATATGGTCTTCTAATGTTTTTAAATTTAATATAAATATTAAATAATACTCCTACTAGCGTGTGTGTGTGAACACTTGATAATATAATTCGAATTTGAAATAGTAGTTCATGTGAAATACATGAGGATTATTTTATGCCACCTTAAATAACGACAACTTTATTCAAAGAATTTTTTTTTAAAAAAACTTTATTCAAAGAATTATTCAGATTAGAAATCAAAAAGAGTAAGCCAATAATAATAATAATAATAATAAAAAATAATAATAATAATAATAATAATAATAATAATAAATATTCCATTCGGCGGTAGAAATTCAATGTTAAAAAAAGTAAAATATAAAATATATCCAATGTTGAATAGTACTATATACATTTCAATATTTAGTTAACCAGATTATTTGTTTTGGATGACGTTCATTGTTTTTTGGAATGACACCTAATAATAGTATATTTATTTTAGAGTGGTTAGATGGGAAAAGCTACCATTATACACTGTATTAATTTATTAAGTAGCACTCTTGACTGACTTCTTCTTACCAGCCCATGACTACAATACATGCCTTTTATGGCACTTAAATTCTCATGTTCAGAGAGCAGTGTATTATTATTTCCTACCTACTATACTAAATTAATAAATTAGTCCATAGTATATTTTGAATTATATGGAGCGCGTTTCATGCCAATGTCAATACATGTCAAATATGTGGTTGATTAATACTCCTTTCGTCTCTTAAATTTTATCAAATTTTGACTGGACACGAGTTTTAGGAAATGTAATAGAAAGTTAATTGAAAAGGTTAGTAGAGACCGAGTCTCAATATATTAGTTTTATAATAAAATATGAGTTGGAATGAGTTAATGGAATATGGGGTTCACTGCTAAAAATGATAAAAAAGTGAAATATGACAAATTTTATAGACGGAGAAAGTAATAGATAGTTATATACTGATGATGATATTAATTAACGCGCCTCTAGCATGTTAATGATTCTAATGTGTAGTCAACTACCTAGTCAATAGAAGGTGTTGATACGCTCGGATTTTGCACCATTTTATGATAATTTTTTAGTCCGTTTTGAGTGCCAAAGTTGCATTACATGTCCATTATTGCATATTTTATCCATTTTTGTATTTTGACTGTTTTGTGAAAAATGTGCAAAATAGAGCTGGAAAAGGGCATAAAAACGTCAAATCTGGAAGCTGGAACTGAAGCGCAACCCAGCGGCCCGCTGGACCCATGCCAGTGGTCGCTACAATGAGTCCAGAGAGTTCTGGAGCTGTCCAGCGGCCGCTGGGCGTGTTCGCGCACGACAGCCTCTGTTCAAACTCAATTTTCCGACGATTCTGAAGTTCTATTAGAGCATGCTACATACCATTCTCTTCGTCTTTAAAAGAGCTTCACGTTGGTACCTTGATCATCTCAATTGAAGTTCTGTAGAAAAAGTTATGGCCGTTTTACCAAAGTCGCGCAAAACTATCAAGTGCAGAATATAGGGAAATTCAAGGAAGGATAGACGACATTACCTTGTGAAGCCAAATCGTTTCCTTAACCTATGGGCACGAATATTCCATATTTACCATTGCTTGGAGGAGACTTTTTGTTGGAGTTTGTATACTAGAAATCATGTTTCGAGTGATTGAATACTGTAAAACTCTTATTTTATTTTCCAATGAATAAAACAGATTATTTTTGTCATAATGTTGTTATGTTTTACATTTAATGGATGTTAATGCATGTTTAAATGTATAAGTTAACTTAACGAAGTCTAAGTCTTTGTTTCAGTAGACCGGTTGTGGGCGTCGTCCACTTTAAGGTAATACGGTCAGTTCTAAACAAAGAAAAATATGAATTTCACAACCTAGATGGAATTGGACTATCCATCGAGAAAGGTTGCAATGTCAGTCCGCATATTTCTAAGCCTTACTCGAAATAAGATGACATTGGTGTGGTATAGCACTGAACGGATCTAACAGCAAGACTTGCCTTAGGCTATCTACTGAAAGGTGAGGTCTTGATAAATATTTATTTCTTAATCAATGTAGGTTAGCATTGAGCATACGGTATTGATTATGCACTGCTTTGACTTATCAAATGGTGCGGGTTTTTCGTAACCCAATTATCCTGATATATTGGGTAGTGGTGATCGATACCTAGCGATGCTAGGATTGCTATTATATTGAACCGTGCACGAGCTGAGTCTCGTTTGATAATGTCCTCAAGAGGAGCGCGAAACGAGGTTTTATTATTCGGAACCTAGCTAGTTGGAGTGTGATTACTCTATGAATAATAAATAAGCGTTTCATGCTAAGTCCACTCTTGGAATTAATAAGAAGTTAATTAATTAAGTCAATAGCAGACATTAATTAATTAATGGACATTTTAATCTTAAGCACGGGAAATGAAAGTTAAACGGAAACCCGGATTACTTATAATTTCGGATTTGGATGGGGAGAGTTCAATATTACTTCTGTAGTGGCTGCTCGTAATATTTCAATTATAACTTATATTAAATTGTGGGTTCAATTTAATTAGTAAAAAGTAAATTGGATGAGCCCATATCCAAAGCCTTCCATAGATCCCTGTCTGGGCCCAAAAGGAACTTAATATAAATAGGAGAATAAAGGAGACACAAATAACACAATTCAGATTAGTGTAATTTTCGAAATTCCTCTCCTAAAGCTGAGGAGATTTTCGAAATCTTCTCCTATTCCAAAAAGGATTTCTTCTGTCTTCTTTATTTAAGTCCTAGTATTCTAGTAAGATCAGCCCACACTGATATTGCGATACAGTTCGGGAACCAGAGAGAAGATTTGTGGTTTAGTACTCAAAGCATCACGTGGAGAAGAAGCTAGCCATCTTCAATTCTTTGGAGAATTAATTAGGTATTTTTCTGCTCCGTAGAAAAGCATGTTTTAGGTTTCAATATTCTTAAAGCATGATTAATTGAAGTTATGAGCATGATACATGTGATAATTACGCGAATAGGTTTTGTCTAAATAATCTGCTAAATAGATCTGAAAATTATGTGATTTATTATGCATGCGCTTCCGCTGCCAGCACCTTCACTTTTTACCAAGTTTAAATCCCTTTTCAAGTCTATAAATACCTCATAACCTAATTCATATTATTCACCAATCTTAGAGTCTTAATTCCATCCCCGACTTTACACATAAATTCCTCCATCTTCTACAAGGAGCATAGAATTCAAGGGAGATCAAGCAGGAGCAAGATTAATTCTTCCGGGTTTTATCTAGTTTTTGTTAGATTGAACATGTCTTATTTTGCTTATATTTATTTAGATTATCTGTCTATGGATAACTAAATTTATAGAATTCTAGGGGATGAAAGTAATTGATATGTAGTTCTTGTTGTTTGTTTAATGTTCAGAACTCGTTTTACATTAATTATTCATTGGTTTATATTTAACTGCTTGGTTGTTACTTTGATTATTGTTTATCGGTGATGACTTTGAGTGGTTTATATTCTATGTGTCAATACAATATTGGTGACATGAGTGTTGATACACAATAGGAATAACTCCTAGTAGAGCTTGAGTCGGATGAAGATAGAACTAAATAATTAGAATTACTAATGAGTTGATGAAATCACTACCCTGGATTCCCTTGTATCATCTGCTTTCTCAAACCAAGTTTACTACAATTTCGTTTCATTACTTGCTTTCTTTATTTATTTCTGTCTAGTTAATTACTCAACCCAAAAAATCATGTTTTTCCAAATAGTATTTGAGGCCGTGTATGTGGTAGACAATCTGTAAATTTATTTCCCGTGTTCGATATCGTACTGACCTTTAGCTATACTAGATCTACTTTGTATACTTACAAGTATTTATAGTGCTAATAAAAAGTGCATCAGGAGTCGCTAATGAAAACTTCAATTTATCATAATTTTGTTTTATAATCTCTAGATTAATGAAAACTCCAATTTGTCATAATTTTGTTTTATAATCTCTAGATTCTATAAAATAATGTACATTTTTTGTGCCTCTCAACACCAGTACTGTTGCACACGATTCTAGCATCGAACAGTTTGAATCGTTTTTACTTTCAATTGTAAAATGTATATCGATACATACTATACTACTACTCTATAGAATATTTTGAATTATACGAAGCACGTTTCATGCCCATGTCAATACATGTCAAATCTGTGGTTGGTTGTTAATAGATTGTTATTTAAATTTATATATATATATATATATATATATATATATATATATATATATATATATAGAGTCTCATTATCCACAAATGCACTCTTAAAGACCGAACCACCGAACCCTATCAAATTAGGGTTTTTAGATCTAGTTTTTTATGGATAAGATACATAAATTTATAAATTATTTTCGCCTTCATCACGAGCCTATTTTAATTCATCCGAAGGTAAATAAGTCATACTAACATGTTACGAAGATTTAACTTCGTTCCAGAATATATTACTTCATTCTAGTAGGTTTTTACTTCATTCTAGTAGGTTTTTACTTCATTCCAGTACGTAAATGTGGTTTCGCCGTCGCGTGCCATTCTTTCTCTCTACGATATCTATCACCACCGCCATGGCGCTAATATGGTTTAATAAACACATAGAATAATATAATAAATTATTGGAATGAAGTATGTGTAGAAGCATTTGAAGTCCTACTGGAATGAAGTAAAAATCTTATCCAATGAAGTAATAACGTTTCTGAATGAAGTAATAAACTTACTTGAATAAATTGCATATTTAAATGTTAATCAAGCAAAAACCCACGTCAATGAATTTGAATGAAGCATATGTTGAATCATTTCAAAACCTACTGGAAGCAAGTAAAAACATGTTGTAGTTTCAATGTATTACGTACAGAATGAAGTAATAAACCTATACAATGAAGTAAAATGGGCTAGTAATGAAGCAGAAAAAAATTTCACAGCAGCACATCTCATCAAAAAAACTAGATCTAATGGCCCAGATTTGGTCTCTAGTTCGGTTTTTAAAATTGGTTCGACATTGATCACAACTCTATATATATATATATATATAGGATCTTATTAGGATGAGATTTTTGGGCATAATTGAGAAATGAGATGCAATCTCAGCCACTAATTCACAAGAATAACTTAATGTCAACAACTATCACATTATGTCAACACGGGGGTATAATTGTCTTTTCATTAAATTGTATTTGAAATCATTATCTAAAATCCTCTCTAAAACTCTAGCTGCAAAGTCTTCAAATCTTCAAATCTTCAACATTCAAATCTTCAAATCTCATCAATATTCAAATCTTCAAATCTTCGATATTCAAATCTTCAAATCTTCAACAAAATAACACTTAATAAAATGTCAACAACTAAAAAATAACACTTATAATTCACATATCAATACTGAGAATATCGAATGTCAACAACTCGTATTAAAATGTCAACAACTACAAAATAACAATTAAAATTCACATATCAATACCGAGAATATCGAATGTTAACAACTCGTATTAAAATGTCAACAACTAAAAAATAACACTTACAATTCACATATCAATACCGAGAATATCGAATGTCAACAACTCGTATTAAAATGTCAACAACTAACAAATAACACTTACAATTCACATATCAATACCGAGAATATCGAATGTCAACAACTCGTATTAAAATGTCAACAACTAACAAATAACACTTACAATTCACATATCAATACCGAGAATATCGAATGTCAACAACTCGTATTAAAATGTCAACAACTAACAAATAACACTTACAATTCACGTATCAATACCGAGAATATCGAATGTCGACAACTCGAGGACTTTTCGGTGTTCATCTTTAACGGGAGAGAATGTCTCGAGTATCGTTTCCTTTGAGTTTGAGTGTCCCCTTTTGCTACCGAGCTTTGTATCTCTCAATCTTTCGGTCTTTTTATTGGAGGCGGCCCCGTATGTTTTCCATGGCGGGGATCTCCCAAGTGCCATTCCTCTTTTTGCCTTCTTTCAACCCCATTGCCTCCCCCAATGTTTGATTTTCCTTTCAAATGTGTGGGTATCTTTTCCCTCTATAATAGGCATGGGCCCCCATTGGAGATTTTGGGCCTCGGAAGTTTTTGGTATATTTTTGACCTATTCTTTGGGGAGAGTATCTTTTGGGGGAATTCCTCTGTTCCCCTTCTGTTTTTTACAATGGGGAAGATTACCTCGGTTTTGGGACTTGGATTAAGGGGGCGGCGGGCGTCAAAGGGGCTCGTTTCGTCATGAGGTTGACTCATGGATGTGCCAACTTGCTGGGGTGGTCTACATCAAAGTGACTTGATACGAAAAGAGTCCTTTTTTGGGTCTCCCCTTCTCTCCTCCCCCCCCGAGCCCCAAGGTGGAAAAAGTTTTTTGGGGAAGTTGCAATTCATGGTGGTGATAACTCTCTTGGTTTTAGGATCGAACATCTATACCCCTTTTTGATTGATCCCATATCCCACAAATACACACTTAATTCCCCGGAGAAAATTTGGTTTTTTCTTGTTTTGGGACATGTACATAGCGGGGCAACCAAAGATTTTGGGGGAAGGGAAAAAGCGGTTTTGTGTTAAGGTGGACGGTTCAATGGGGTTTTTCGATGAGTTTTTTTGTGGGGAGCGGTTGAGGAGGTAAATGGAGGTGGCGACGGTTTGGGGAAAAAACTTGGTGGAATTTTTTGAATAAAAAAATTTAGTCATTTCAAGGAGACCCGGTTTTTTCTCTATTCCCCCATTTTGTTCGGGGGAGGACAAGAAGTTTGGTGGATTAACCCATTACCCCTAAAAACTGAGACATAGAATTATTCAAAATTTCCCCCCCCATTTCAGCGCAAAATCTTAATGGATGTTTGAAAGGGGTTTGGACCATTTTATAGAACAAAATAATTTTTCAACGACCCCCCACTTATGTTTCATGAAATATACCCATGGGCTCTCGAATCATCGAAAAATATCACAAAGTATTTAAAACCAAAATTATAAATAGGCGCGGGGCCTCACACATCGAATTTTTGGAAAAAGACGGCTCAACAGGTATCTTTTGGTTTAAAGGTTACTGGTTTGGCAAAACACATGATTCAAAAGAAAAATCCTTTGGAAAAAAAAGTTTGGGAAACAAAGATTTTAGATCCCGGAGAGGTATGACCCTTCTTTGCAACAAGTCTCGACGGGGGGTCCGTGAGCAAGACGCGCACCATCTTGTCGACAATCTGTCTACAAAATGAGCCCAGCCTCGGTCCCTCCAATAATTTTCCCCCGTCCGGATATCGAAAGAACAGAAATTTGGTTGCATCGGAAAGTAAAATTTTAAATTTCCCCTGGTCACATGACAAATGAATTAACCCGAGATAAGTTAAAAAGGGAACAATTTGTAATCCACATTGGGAATATTTCTATATCCCCCCTTCGGAGTCATTACCCATTAGGTTTGAATATGTGACTTATGTGTTTCAAAAAATTTCACAAAATCACTTTTATCCTAAGTCTGGGTTTTCCCCCAAACAAAAATCCCCCGGACTCAACCCATCCAATCCCCGGGGCCCCAAAAGATATGACAAATTTTCCAAGGGAGAAAGGTTCTTTAAAATAATGGGGTCATTTTTTTAAAATTCTCTATCGGGGGGTTTTTTTTATGCAAAAAGATTCGGGCACTTTTTTTAAATTTTCCCAAAAAAATTGGGGGTTAATGAAAAAAGAAGGATTAATAGGGGTTTGGGTTATTTCCCCCAAACCCCTTAACCCATCGGGGCCCCCCTCGAAGGGCCACGCCTCGGTTCTCCCCCCGGCCCGGACCACGGCCCCGGGGGGGCAGTTTGGCTTCCCTTTTGGGAATTCGCGCCCCTCGGTTTCCCTTTCCCCCCTGTTCCAGTTGATTTGTCCTTTCCGTCCCCATCGCAACCTTCGCCTTCGCCGCCTTTTCCTCCCACCAATCGGGGTATCCGAAATTTGGGAAAAAGGTTTCTTTGTGTGTTTGTGCATTCCCGGGGGAGCACCAAACCTTTTTCCCGGGTTTGGGGTTTCCCCGGGGGTTGCATTGGGGGCGGCAGTGGTTGGTCTGTGTTGATTTGGGGGCGGTATTCTCTAGCTCCCAAAACCGAACCCCCTCCTTTATGAGTGCTTCCGACGGCGGGGGGGGTGATTCACCCGGTGACATGATTTTTCGGGCCCCCCGTTTTTCCCTCCGTCGCCTCATCGGAGGGGTATGGATCCTCTTTTAGGATTTGCGTCGACCCCAAACATACCCCCCGTTTAATCCGGTGAGAAATTTGAATAATCTCAATTCCGATTTGATGCTTGATATTGTGAAACTCCCTTTTCGGGATCACCTTTTATTTGGGCACCGATCGATGTCCATCCACCCCCTGGACCCCTCCAATAGGCCTCCCAAAATCATCTCACCCCATAACTCCCGCTTTGTCTCGTAGGTCATAAATGAGGGCGAGTCGAATTTGGGGAAGCCACTTTAACGATTTTGCCGCGGTGATCGCAAAAACGGGGGAAATATCGTCTCCATTTTTGTCGATGATCCCCGGGGAAAACTATCAAGTCATTCCCCCCAACTGTTCCCCCTTTTCGTTGGGCGGAGTTGGGCCGGGATATGGGGGTGACTCCCCGCGCCGATGGCCCCCTTTATTAGTCGTGACCAAAATGGGTAGTTTGAGCCATTCAAAATGAAGGGTACGGTAACCTTTTGTTGATCGATTTTTCCAATTGGTTGGTTTCGGTTTATTTTCTCTTGGGTTTTGGTTGGTTTTCTTTTCGGTGGAAAGGATATATTAGGGCTATGATGAAGCTTTTTGAGCCTAACCCTTGGTCCATGTAAATTGGGGAAATTTTTATGTTATATTATTCACAATGAATGATACATCATATATAACAGAATTGCTATAAAATAAGATTTCCCTCAATCATATCTCTCTAATTCATAATAATATTGTCTAATCTTGGTGATATTATGCAATCTTTTTTCATGTAGAATACTCAATTTAAACGTTTTACATATAATTCATGTCAAAACAATGTTTTAAAATTATATGTCAACTACATTTTCATAAAATTTATGTCAACAACAAACTTATTTGTAACGAGCTATTAATTCATGTCAAGAATAAACATTTTCATGTCAACCCTATATAATTAATGTCAACAAAAATTTTTCATATAATTAATGTCCCAAAAACATTTTTAAATTATGTAAAAACAACATTTTACATATAATTGAATTGAATCTATAGGACATTGTTTTTTTACTAACAACAAACATTTTCATGTCAACAACATATAATTTATGTCAATAATAATATTTTAGGCAATATCACAAACATTTTCCACCTCCAAAAATTCCAAAAAACAATTGAATTAAAAAGCATCCATATATTTCACAAATTAATCGTAATTGTTCTTTTAAGATGGAAACCCCTTTAATATTTCTCCGGGGGTTTGATCCACATCGAAACCGCCACCAACCCCCGATCAAATTTGACCAATCGCATCTCCGCATTCGCAAAAGGGCTCGCGGGGTGATAGGTTCCGTTTAATACGCCCCCCGGGCGCAGGGGGAGGGGGATGGCGAGGAGATGTGTGTGTGAATGTGATCCTTTTATTTTTGAAGTGATGGAAGGAGATGGAACGATCTAACCTTTTACGTGCAATTCTTCGATTCTCTCTCCGTTTCCCCTTTTCAACTTTTGCGCATCACTTTATGCTAGTTTACCAATTCCATCAATTACACCTTCAATCACCTCTCTCTCTAGAAATTGATTTAGCCATGGATTCCGGCAATAGCGGGGGTATGCAATCCTCCGGCGGCGACGATCAGAATTCGATTCCGCTCCTCTTTTCCTCACAATTTCACCTCAATCTCGACGCCATAGTTTCTCTCTCATCAAACCCCCAATTTCTTCGACGGTAATCTCCCGCAGAGTCTCAATCACGCCAGAACGGCGATCGATCGTCGAGGGGTGAGATCCGATAATAAAGCCTTCTCCGCCTCGGGAGCTCGCCGACGCCAAATCCGACTCCGGCGACACACGCAGCAAAGAGGAATCCTAAGAAGCGGACCGAGCGTAGCGGCGGGCGCCGACAACCGTACTCACCACCGACGGGGATTGGCCGGTGAGGTTGTTGTAGCTGAGATCGAGGCCGGTGAGGGAGCGGGCTAAGGTCGGGGAGGGGGCTGGAGATGGAGTTGCGGCTGAGGTCGAGCCTTTGGAGGGATTTGGCGGCGGCGATTGGTGGCGGGAGAAGAAATTGGAGAGGTTTTGGAGATTCGGGAGGGAAGGCGATGGAAGGGAGGTGAGATTGGCAAATTATTATGAAATTACTATTCTACCCTTTCAAAATAAATTAATTTTAAAATATTTTTTGTGAGGCAAAATCTGGACCACTCATTTAATAAAAATGAGTGGCTGATATTGCATCTCATTTCTCAATTAGCCTAAATAATCTCTGTTGTCATCTTAGCATCTCCCTATAGGGATGTATTCAAATACTTTTCATATTATTTGTCCTTTTTCCTTCTTAATCCTAGCCCCACGATTTTGTCATCTGACAGTTAGATTAATGCCACGTGTCATTTAATAATGCACATTTTCATTCTAATAATGCACAGCGGCTAATAATGCAACATTATAGACTAATAATGCACATTTTCATTCTAATAATGCACAGGCTAATAATGCAACATTATAGACTAATAATGCATTGATCAAAAACCATCCAATTAAAGGGGACCCAAAGGGGCCCGGGAATTAAGAAAAATGGGACATTTGGGGGCGAAAGGGAGCCTAACGCACTTTTATATTTATATATATATATATATATATATATATATATATTTTGGGGAAAATTATTCTTTTCAACGCTAAGTATAAGTAAAACTTAAAACCCCGGTTAAATTTGGATCCTATGATCAAACCAGCTTAGATTAATGCCACGTGTCATCTAATAATGTAGAATTTTGACTAATAAAATTTTTTGGATAATAATGTAGCAATTTAGTTTAATAATGTAGTATTTTAGTTTGATAATGACTTTAATCTTACAATGTACATTTCTACCTAATAAATGCCCCTCGCCTAATAATGTAGTTTTTTTAGTATGATAATGAAAATTAATCACAACCATCCAATCTTATGATCCGGGGCCCAATTTTCCGTTTTAACAAAAAAAGGTATTCTAACACACCCCTATATATATATATATATGAAAAAGGCATTGTGATCAATTGAGTTTTTTAGGCAAAAGAGAATGAGTTTTCATCGCCCACTATTTTTATTAAACGAGCGTCCACTTTTTTTCCATATATATATGGGGTTTTGTTAGGTTGAGATTTATCAACCTAATTGAGAATTGAGATGCAATCTCAGCCACTCATCCAAAATATTTGTGAAATGTCAACAGCATGTAGTTTATGTCAACAGAGGGGCATAATTATAATTTTATTTATTTATTTTTTTTTTTAATTTTATTTACTTTTTTTTTAATTTTTTTTAATTTTTTTTAATTTTTTTAATTTTTTTTTCATTTTTAATTAATTTTTATTTTTTAACTTTTTTTTTCCAACTACATATACAATTCATGTCAACTACACATCAAATGTCAACAACTTTATTCAATAAATACTATTTGACATCAATTGTACATGTAGTTGACATTATATTGTATAGTTAACATGAATTGTATATGTAGTTGACATGGATTGTACACATAGTTGACATTATATGTGTGTAGTTGACATGAATTGTGTTTGTGGTTGACATGGATTGTACACATAGTTGACATTATATGTGTGTAGTAGACATGAATTGTATATGTAGTTGGAAAAAATTAAAAAAAAAATTTAAAAATTTTAAAAAATTTAAAAAAAATTAAAAAAAAATAATAAAAAATTAAAATTAAAAATTAAAAAAATATTTATTGAATAAAATTTACCATGATATTACCATTCTGCCATTTCATAATTAATTAATCTAAAGATATTTTCCATGTGGAAAAATCTGGACCACTCATTTAATAAAAATGAGTGGCTGATATTGCATCTCATTTCTCATTTAGCATAAAAAATCTCAATTGATCACAATCTTATATATATATATATATATATATATATATATATATATATATAGGGATGTGATCATATCATAACCCATATTTTTGGTGATAACCTAATAACCCTCATTTTATGGACGAAAAATATCATTTTATGGAACAAAATATCATTTTATGGAATAAAAGTATCATTTTATGCATGCTGAAAAAATATCATTTTATCGTGTATAAATATCATTTTTAGTAAAAATGATACTTTTGACCCATAAAATGATAGGGTTATTAGGTTATCACATAAATATGAGTTATGATATGATCGCACTCATATATATATATATATATATAGGAGTGCGTTATATTGCTAACTATTTAAATTGCTAACTCTGCTAACTCATCAATATAGTGTATTAAAAATGTCAATACGGTGACATCAAAATGTCAACGCACAATATCAACACATTATATTGAAGTTCAACAAAATTATTTGTTGACATTTTAATGTCATCGTGTTGACATTTTCAATACACTGCGTTGATGAGATAGCAAGTTAGCAACTTAAGAAAGTTAGCAATTGATCACACCCCTATATATATATATATATCATTTTCCTATATATATATATATTCATCGTAAAGTGATTTCAAATTTATCGCAATTTTGTTTTTTATGATCTCGTATCTACTCCCTTCGTCCTACAATAAGAGTCATATTTTGTCATTTTTGTCCGTCAAATAATAAGAATCACATTTCACTTTACCATGAATAATAAGTAGGTCTCATATTCCACTAACCCACTTCACTTGCATTCTATTATAAAATCAATATAAAAAAATGGACTTCATATTCCACTAACATATCTAACTCACTATTCTTTACATTTCTTAAAATCCATGCCCATATCAGATGTGACTCTTATTGTGGGACAGAGGAGGTATAAAATAATGTACACTTTATCCTGCCTCTCAACAACAGTATTGTTGCACACGATTCTAACATCTAACAGTAAAAGGTTTGAGGCATTTCGACTTTCGACTGTGAACTAGGGGTGAGCAAAAAATCCGAAAACCGAATATCCGAACCGATCCAAACCAAAAATTTAAAATTCGGTTCGGTTTGTTCGGTTTTTCGCTTCGGTTCGGTTTTAAAAATTTGAAAATTTTCGGTTTTTCAGTTCGGTTCGGTCGAAAAAAAATCGAATAACCGAATTATATTTAATTATTTATACATTTATATGCTATTATTTAATTGTACTCAAAATTGCAGCCCTAAATTGAAACATCACGTTCTGTGAATCAGTCTGCCTCCTCCTCTCCTCTCTCTAACCCTAAATCCCTCCACGAATCCACCACCAAGCCGTCGCCCGTCGCCCCTCCATCGGCCAGCTCCGGCCCAAAACCCCTCCACGCCGTCAGGGAGAGAGCTCAGAAGGTTTGTCTCACGCACCAAGCCGTCGGACCACGCCGACGCCCCTCCACAGCTTCACGTCGACGCCCCTCTACAACTTCACGCCATGGTCTCCACATCTCCAATGTTATGCCTCCATTTGTGGTTGATGCCTTGAAACTTTATGTTCTGTTATCAATGTTATGGTTTGTGCTTGTTTAACCTTTTTGTTCTTTTTTTTTTTTTCCAAATTTTCGGTTTAGATTATTCGGTTTTTCAGTTTTAGATTTTTCGATTTTTCGAATTTTTATATAATTTCAGTTTTTTGGTTTAATTCGGTTTTCTTAAGTTCGGTTTTCAGTTTTTTGGATTTTGATTTTTCAGTTTTCGGTTTCGGTTCGGTTTCAGTTTTAGAGCATCTCCAATAGCGGCTAGCCCACCGGCTAGCCGATTCGCGTCTCTAGCCAGTCGGCTAGCCGAACTATTGGCGGCATTTCGGCGTAGAAACTGACGAGCGCATGCCGATTTCCAGGCGCTGGCCGCCATCGTGGCGTGCCGATCAACGAGCGATCGGCCAGCACCCATTTTTTATTTTTATTTTTTGAAATTTTTTGAAAACTATATATACGCGATTTTAGTTTCATTTTCATTTGCACCACTTGTTTTAACGAGTTTTTTCTCTCTCTCTAAATTTCCGTACAAGAGCAACATCGAGCGATGGACAACAACAACGAGTCCAATCCGGCGACGAGCGGATCTCGCTCTCCCACTTCTGCACTCGTGATCCGGATGGGGCCGTATGGGTGGGCGATGGGCCAAGGGTTTAAAATCCCTTGTCAACAGCTGATGGGGATGATGGCGGGAGCGCAGGGGGGATGCAGGGGGGATGACAGTGGGAGATGCCGGGCGGAGGGCAGTGCCGGGCCGGGGCGGGCGTGGGCAACGCCGGGGTGGGGAGGTATGCTCCCGATGCAGCAGCAGATGACGCGCAAATGCATGATGGGGATGAGGCTTCGTATGGCAAGGAGGGATGCAGCCCGGTATGCATCCCGGATGTGCAAAAGGGGTCACCGGGGGGGGGACACGATCTATCGTCCCTCTCTTGATTTTTTGGCGGCTTCGCCTCACACGTCGACTCCTGTGGAGACGCAGTTCACCGGGGATGACCGTTTCTCATTGCATGAGCTGGGATCGATATCGGGGAGGCGGTCACTCCCGTTCCAGCGGGTCGGGCCGCGCCGAAGAAGAAGAAGACTAAGCGGGAAGAGCAAGGTGGTCGGCGAGTCGTCGCAGCCGGCTGATGACGACACCCCCACGCGGAGGAAGTGGACGGAGGATGAGTACGTCGGCCTGGCCAAGGCGTGGTTGTCGGTTTGCGACGATCCGCTGGTTGCGAACAACCAGCGGATTGTCAACATGTGGGCTAAGATTAGAGCAGCCTACAGGAGGAACTGCCCGCACGTAAAGGACTATAGCGGGGAGGAGTGCCGGGAAGGGGTGGGAACGCATCGGGGCCGCGGTCGGGCCGATTTTCGGGGTTGTACACCAACGCCCTCCGCATGATGACTAGTGGGCAGACTTAGGAGGACGCCCGGAGGATAGCGGAGAGTTATTTCCCCGTGAAGGGGACTTATAAGGAGTTCACCTACCGGGAATGCTATCCGGGTGCTGAAGGACTCCGAGAAGTTCTGTGCGGGGTGCGACGCCGGGTGGCCGAAGAAGCAGAGTGGCTGAACTATTCCGGCGACATACAGCCGCAGCAAAGGGCGGATCCCACCTATTTGCGGACGGACACGGAGGAGTATATATTTTAAAAACACACACATGATAGGTCAATTGTTAACTGGCTTAATCTATTAATTTGTAAGTCTGCATGTTAAAAATGTCAACACAAATTTTGCCGACATACTTATGTCTTTTTCATTGACACAAAGACATAAGTATGTCAACACAAGGACATGAGTATGTCAACCAAAGCATACAAATATTATCATGTTAAAATTTTTAAACACACAATCCGATTTGCAAACCAAGCGCACTAATTAATTAATGCCACAATCGTAGTTCGTAGCCCCGTTTCAACCCCTCGTAACGCTGGGCTGCAAATGAATACAACCAAATAGTTTGGAGTTCGGATCCATAAAAGTTTTGGATTGAGAGAACATAAGTACAAAGAAGATATAATAATCGATATATTTTATTTTTGTTTACATGAATGTCTCTTTCTAGAATACAAACAAATTAATGCATTTAAGACTAACCATGTTAAAAAATGGAAACTAAGAACTAGCATGGCACCTCAGAAGAAGAAGAAGATAAATAAGAAAATCATACATTTTAAATGCGTGGGATCTTGTTACAAAGAATAGTTTTGATTTTTGAAATGAATGGCGCCTGGTTATCTGCATCTTGTACAAATATTTAATACACTACATAATCTTATAATTTTTTTGACGTTACTTAAAATCTCATTTTAACTTAACACAAATTTTAATAAATTATTTGACTTTTGAAATAAAAATAAAATTAGTTGAATATGTAGTCTACCTGTCTAATACTAAAATACTAAAAGAAGGTAAATGTAACATTAAATTAAGGACACCCCAAAATATGACAAAATGGAACATTTTTTACATACAGAAAGAGTTTTTTTTTTTAAGATACAAACATTACTTCAGTACAAAGATTAGGATGCAAACAAACAACGATCGTTTAGATTTGTATCTCTTAAGTAAAAATTTTAAAAAAAATCATAATTTCTCAATCATATAAGATTTGTATAGGTCGCTTTGCTAGTGGTTATGGATAATTCCAATTATTTGAGTAACATAGCCTCAAATCAAACTGATTCAAATTAATGAAATATCAGTATAAGCTATTGTTTATTTACTAGTGTAATGTTTTACTACTAACTTATTCATGTTTACTATAATAAAGTGTTGGGTCAGGATTGACGTAATCGTATATGGTCAACCGCTAGTAAAGATTTTGATATGACCACACACCCAACCCTAGTAAGAGGACTACATGCTATGTGGGAAGGAATAATTACTGGATTGCTAATGTCCATCTTCATTGAGCGTATAATTCCGATTACTATATATTTTTTAAATGTAGTTTTCAATTAAAAAAAATAAGAAAATAAATAATATTCCATAAAACATACTACCTTTTTAAATAGTAAAAAGATTAAAGACTAAAATTGGTCTTAAACAGATGACCATTTTATAATTTTGGTTCATAACATTATGTTTGGAACCTTCGTGTCCCTAACTTGTGAAATTGGTCCATTTAACGGAATTATAAAAAACTAACAGTAAACATGTTTTTGAAGAACTTATTATACCAATATGCCTAATTGGACACTTAAACATCATGAACTAATTATTTTATTTTTATATTTGAAAGTTGAAAATTTTGAATTCTTCTTTAATATACGCACATCACCAAACGTCATTCTTTATCATTCTAGAGATATGGAGACGTCTTGAACATTTCTAGCTTAATCAGATATAATTCTCAACATTCGGTAGGTTAAGAAAAATAGTTCATTATCGACAACATCATATTACAACACAATAAAGTACAAATTAAGAACAATTATGATCGACACCATATAACAATAAAGGCCAAGACAAAAATAGTGTGTTATGATAACCTAATTACAAAAGGTGTTTCATGACAAAAAAAAGTGTATTAAGCCTGTTTATCATCAAAAACATCCATAATAACATTGAAATGCTTTCAATGATATTTATGTCATCTTCATTAATTGATGAGACACGTCATCCCTTCGTCCATCCATCCATAGTCAAATCTAGCTTGAGGAAAGAGTAATCTACATTAGTGACACATATAGACCAAGCTTTTGAGAACATCATCCAGGTCCAATTTCGACCATCTATTAGGGTCACGTTTGTATGTACATTCCAGAAAACCATCCAAATATTACTTCCTGCACATACATCTTTCCCACCATCAAAAACACTAAAACAACAAGAATATTCTAATTAGGATCATATCAACCAATATATAACAATATTATAACACACAATCACAATATATAACAAAATATAGAGTATTTAGACCACTTTATTCCACAAAAATGTGACCCCACTCACTTTTCAAAATTGGAGGATGACTTTAAAATAGGCCATAAATACTCTCCACGAATATAAAAGAAAATGAGAGTAATTTAAGTCCAACTAACTTTCTTTATTTTCAATCGGATTTGAACTTTTTCCTCCTCACACAAGAGAGACGAATGTGGTGTATGCCACCAGGGGAACGATAAAAGGGGAGCAGCGACTTCTAACTCATGAAGAAATTGATTCCCACTAACAATTGACCGTTAGGTTCAACAAAATATTACAAACAGGGAGAACTAGGGTTTGTCTGGTGTTCTTGGATTTTATGAAGAAAAAGCAAGTGGAATGAGAAAAGGCTCACTCTTTATGGTTGGATTTAAATATTTTTATTCTTCACATATATATATAAAATGATTATTTAACGATGTTTAAATATCTAAGTAAGCGGATTAGTATATGAAGTCGGTTAAAAAGGTGTTGACAATTAGTTTTTCATAGTTCCGTCAAAAAAATGAAAAAAGACATACTAATTTCGTAAGTTAAGGACAAGACAAAAAATGTCTTGTCGTTTGGCTGTGTCCCACAACATGGGTCGCACGGTGCTGAACCACTGACCAGGTCAGGTATCCCACCCCTCCAGCGGCCCCAAACCACTCCCCAAGTCACTTAACATAGCATTTGACGTTTGACTACACCTCGACCATCTTCTCTTGCAGTTTCAAGTTTCAACAATGAGTATCATCGCCTCACACCTAATCACCCAAGTGCGATAATCTTGATTACGGTTTCACATTTGAGTGTAGCCATAGTGCGTGTATAAACAGCCTTAATTTTGGTTGGTGGACAAAATATTACTATCTGCATAGTAATTCTATCATGTAATGAATTTTATCCAGTTTTCAAATCTACAGGTTCCCATTACCTTAATTTTAAGTTTTATTTATTTTTTATTATGATTAACAAAATTATTGAAAAAATTCTTTGAAAATGAATTAATGCTAAAAAGCAAATCAAATACTTTAAATATGAATATGTTTTGAATGAATTACAAAATACTTCGTACAAATTTTTTAGAAACCAACCTAATTTGGGACATAAAAGCACAAGTTAAAATAAATGTTTTTTTTGCGTTTATGTTCGGATTTGGGTATTAATGATTCTTTTTGTTTTTGTAGCCTATATTTTACGAATATTTGTGTAATGTGTTTTCTTTATAAAAAGATAATCCACAACTACTATCAGTTCAATTAAATAAGTCGATAAAATTTCACTTAAAAACGTATATCAAACAGGCTCCCACGTTTTCTTAAATCACTAATTAACACCATAACGAGTCCTTCCAGATACTGAGTGAACACGGTTCCATTATTTTGAATTTACATACACATGCTTATTGCTTAATTAATGTGGGACTTCAAAGTTCAAACTTATCTAAAGGACAAAATCAATTATTACCGCCACTAAGTAATGATGATTAAGTTCTCTAGCTGCATAACTATTTTACCAAATAAATTCTCGAATTATGTTGTGTTGTTAACTCTCATCTTCTGTTTGTTTGTATGTATGTAACACAATCATAGACCAATCAATTCAAGTTAGATTCCAGTCTTTATCATGAGTCCAACTCTAAGAAATACAAACTGATCGAGATTGTAATCGAATTTATAGTACTAATAACAGTACGCATCATTATTATTGATACTATTTTAATTTATTGTTGTTCAAAAATATCCTTTTTAATTCATTATAATTCATAAGAGGGTAACGCAGTTATTTTATTAGTTATGTCAGACCCAACGTGAAAATCTTACGTGTGATGTGTGAATAAAATTCTAGGTCGGGCTTGCTTTTATTTCAGATTAGCCGGACTGATACTCAGACTAAAATGAAACCAATCAGAATAAAATCTTGTGCTAAATGAAATATATTTTATTGAAACTTAGTTTCCGATCCCTAATTTTGTTGGATTAATGGAAATAAAAGATCACATGTGAAAAATATGGATATTTCGAAAAAGACAAAATTATGTAGTACCTTTTTAAATTGTTATAATGCAAATAAAAGATCACATATGAAGAATATGGATATTTAATAAAATTATAGTATTACTTTTAATATTTTGATCAAATAAAAAAATAGAATGTTAAATTATTGTCTTTTATCTTAATTTTATTACGATCTAATCTCACTTTTAATGTAGAAAAACTATCAAACATGTAAAATTACATTTTTTATTTGTTTAAAGTGTAGATTGTTTGAAAAAAAATAAATCTATTTTTGGTTAAGTCCGCTATTTATAAAATAACTAATCATATACTTTTTTTTCAATTGTTTTATTGATTTGAATTTTTAATACTACTCTCTTTGTTCCCCTTTAATTGTTCACTTTTGTCATTCCGTTCGTCCCTCATTAATTGTCCACTTTCACTTTTTACTATAAATAGTAAATAGGCCCTACATTCCACTAAGTAATTACACTCACATTTTATTATAAAATTAATATACAAAAGTGAGACTCATATTTCACTAATTTTTTAAACTTACTATTCTTTACATTTCTTAAAACCCGTACCATAACCAAAGTGGACAATTATTGGGGGACGGAGTTAAATTAAAATCTCATAAAAATACTTTAGTTGAAAAAGCTCATCTCAATAGGTGTTTAATTAGGTATGCTACAACATTGTTTTGATGTCTGAAATGTGAAGTCATTCTAATTGACCTCCGACAGTGCAACATACATAAGTAAAATTCGACTATGTTAACACTAAAATACCAAAAATCATAACAAATAAATAGTTAGTTGCAAAGTAAAAACGAATTAGTAGTAGTAATCCAATAACTTGCATGCATATTTATAAGAAGTAGCGAAACACATCCATTTGTCCTCCAGCCTAAAAAGTGACTTTATTTTGGTTGGCATTCAATAGCACAATATAAATAAGTCATTAAATTACGTTAACACCAAAAAATAATGATAAGTTTTTAAAGCATGCCAAACAAATAATATGGTAACAAAATAAAATTAAAGTAACAATTCAATTAATAGGGTTTAATTTTATATCTTTGGTGTCGTGCGAATTTCAAGTCATCGTGCAAATTTCAAGTCATTTTTTTATTGAAGCGGTGCGAATTAAATACACATAAATTATTCAATTATTAATTTTTAGTCTTATATATATGGTATGTCAGAATGATTTCTCGACTCGATTTGTTAACACCGTGCAAATTTCAAGTCTTTCAAACACATAAAACCTAGTTCCATCAGCACTACACCAAATTATTGCATCATCGGAGAGGGAGAAAGACAAAAATACAGAGAGATGAAGAATTGAACTAGGACATTAATTACCCGACTTAAGCTTTTCTATGGCTTCACGAATTGCAACATTCTTGCATATCTTCGGCCACTAAATTTCAAAATAAGATATGTCAAAATTAAATCATTATTGTATAATATTGATCAAGATAAAAAGTAAAAATATTGAAATGTTACTCACGTGGCTGGCAAAATGAATCAAGCGTTCGACGGACATGCCTAGAAAGATGAAGGCGATACATACTGTTGCAATCACCCACATTGTCGTTAATAATTAAACAGATTATTAAAGCAACATAGGACACCAAATAATTAAATCCACACCTAATCTACACCAATAATTTGTTTATCATGGTCTACGCAATGTTGCCACACCCATTACATCAATAAACCAAACAAAACATATCATAAATCTTGTCTTGATGGTCTGCCAATGGTGTGTGATGGCATAAACCAATCAAAACAGTCATGACTATGTTAACTATTCATAATAAATAAAGAATTCACTTGCACAAAAATCCCACCTTTTGTGGCTCAATCCTACAAATGGAAACTTTTAATAAAATAGAAGATTATATTAATAATTTGATGTATTAATTATATATTAAAATAATATATGTAGTAAGTTGACAAGTTAAAAAGACTTATTAGCCTTTAAATTCATTTTTTATTTTTATATTTGAATTTCTTTTCTATTTTTTTTTAAAAATTTGAATTACATGCACAAATTATATTTATGGTTTCAAAAAAGTAAAAAAATTATATACAAATCATAAATATATGACCATAATATTATGCACTTTCCATGTACTATATATGCATCCATATATTTTAATTAAATGCATAAATAAACCTATTTTTTTCAAATAAATTAGTTTTTGGTTGTACAAAATTTGGTCACATAGATTTGTTGAAAATAGAAAGGTGTTTGTCACCACCATTATCACGTTATCGGGCTGTTCACATGTGAAATATTACTATTAGTAAATTATTATTAGTAAAATGGTGATTAATTATTTAATAGTATGTTACAATGTTTTAACACATATCCAACATAAATTATTAAATTGGTAGATAGATTAAGGGATGAGTACTTACTGCATGCCGAAAATAGCTTTGTAATCGTCTTCCATTGAATGCCGTAATACACCTTTGAAAATTGAAGGAACTTTTTGTTGATATATGAGCCTGTTACGATCAAAGTAAACCATATGCATTTATACGTAAAGAAACTCACATCTTTTGTGTAATTAAAGTAACACATTTTCTAAAAATCTTTCATTTTTTACAGACATTTTAAGTAGTTAAAATGTATCCCTCAAATCCATGTTTACAGTTCACACTAGTTTTCTAGTCCACAAATGTCTCTATATTAAAATCTTGGTATATAATTTAATAAGTTGTGAATAAAAAGTAAAAATTAAAAAATTAAAAACTAACCAAAATAAAACTCAGGCGTAGAGTCAAGTAGTCAACTTTTGCCACAAACCAGAAGAAATGCCGGAAAAAACATTTATGCCACAAAGGAAAAGGAAATGTGAGATCTCTACATAGAAAATTGAAATAAAATTAAAAATCAAGAAAATTTTGAATATACTTACAATCCACCAAAGGTGAGCAAAATTTGTGCCAAAACTGCTCATAAGTCTCCGGATCTATTTCGTTGGAAGTTAAATATTATAAAAATATTCTAAATTAAAATGACATGAATAATATATGTATATGAAATAATAGTCTACCGCTTGATATCATGTAGACGTAGTGTGGAGTTTGGCTCTCCTTTTCCCAACTTTTCCACCTCTTCATCTGTACATATTTTGGCCAAAAATAAGTTAATTTATCAACGGTTTCGAACTGTTTAATTAAGAGATAAAAAAATAGTTTAATTAACTACCTTAGCCTTTCCAAAGGCCATGGTGGTCAAGCTATAAATAATATGCCTTGCTGCTACCACGAATATGTAGATGTCAATTTCATGCATACTCTCTATGGATATCAATGAAAACATCCCCTATTATTCCACCAAATATCAATAATATGACATGGGGATATTAACACAATTACAAGAAAATATAAACACAGTTTTATTGATATTTTTCATACACTATATTGAGATTTTACATATACTATATTGAGATTTTACATATACTATTTTTGCATTTGTTGATAAAATCTGTTTATCAACATGTACGAAAATTGAAATATAAATGATCAAATTTCATCACCCGAACATCGTCGGAACCTAACCTTAGATCCGCAATATCCGATGCCTTTGTATGTGCATCTTCTTCTTTGAATTTTTTACTGCACGTGAACATAAACTCGGCCGCTCCATGCGATACACATATTTTGGATAGAGGGTCTTCCGTCACTGTGTTAAAAACAGTGACACGAACCCTATTTCCATCGGCACTGCACTAAATTACTGTAACGTTAGAGAGAGAGAAAGACAGAGATACATATAGATGAATGAAAGACAAAGATTCAGATATAATATGGTATTGTGGTTACTCTTTACAATTCAATAATTAAATTGAGGGATGACATACGACGTCGTCATTGCATGTTCTAATTGAACATTTGTCTCGCTTATCCTTAACAGACAATTACAATTACTAATTGCATGTGTAAATTCGTCTCTCTTTCAACTTTTGATATTTCAATTTAATTTATCACATAAAGTAATATTTTGATATTTCAATTTAATTTATCACATAAAGTAATAATTTCTCTAATTAAACATTATACCTATGGTGTCGTGCGAATTTCAAGTCATTGTGCAAATTTCAAGTCATTCATTCACAGACGTGGAATGAATTAAATACACATAAACTATTCAATTTTTATCGTTTATTTCTTATATCTATGGTGTGTCAGAATGACTTCTCAGTTCGATTTGTTAACACCGTGCGAATTTCAAGTCATTTTAACACAAAATGTTTTTTATCGTGCGAGTTTCAAGTTATTCTAATACAGAATGTTTTCGATCCATTTCGGCGTCTACTGCAAATGAAATATATTGATGAATAATTATATTTATTAAATTAGTTGCACCAATATACGATGTAACAACCCAAACTTTTAGACCTTATTATGATTAGTTTAATCACAAATAATTTTAACAAAGTGTTTGTTGTAGTATTAAGAAACTGCCCTTTATATTTTAAAATCATCGATCTTAGAGTTATGAAGAAATGAGACGAGACATAAAATAGTTGTCGTTGTTCTCCAACAAACATTTCAAGTATTACTATAAGATTAGATCCAAAATAAAAAGTCAGCAGTGTCCGGCACATCCATCAAAAGTTCGATAAAGTCTTATGATACAAATTTATCGAATCCTAATCTATTACAATTAGAGAGAGACATGCAAGTCCCGGGCAGCTCGTTCAATGTTTCGTGTTCACACTCCAAGGAGGTACAATACATTATACATCATGGAAATAGCCAATATTCTCCAAATGAGTTATTCCCTACATAAGAAGAGAGTTAGAAATCTATACCAAGGCTCAACATAAATCCTTTTCTTTGGAAACATTGAATAAAATGTATTAATGAAGACCGAGTAATATACTCAAATCTATACCAACGACTGTGATCATCCCCAAGTCCAATCACAATAAGTGAAGAGATTTTAAGCAGGTGAGTATTTAATGCAGATAAAAAGCAATCAAGGTCTCATATGCTTCTTCAGTTATCGAATCAAATTCTGGCCATAGGATTCAACAAAAAGGAAAAACATGCCTTTGACGTAGAGTATAAACCTCCCCCAAGTTAAACCTTCCTCAATTTAAACCTCTCCCACTTGCCTAGCAACTTGCAAGGGAACAAGAAGTATATAAAGTTATAAACCCCAAGCCTTTCCACTTTAGGAAACCCATCACTATCAAACATTCCAAAAAAATTTCTTCACTCACATAGTAGAATAAAGGAGTACCAGGAGAGGGGGAGTTGCAGATAATTGTAGGATCATGCCCCTAATCCAACAACACTTTTTTCCACATCGAAAAGGTAAATCCCAAGTCTTTCTTTTCTTTCATCTATGTACAAGCATGCATATGAAATTTAGAAAATAGAATGTGCCCAAGTGAAATTTAGAATACACAGCTTTAACAACATGCTTTACCACCAAGTCACCCAAACCGCAAGATCACCAAATTCATAAGATAAGATACACTAAACCCTACAACCATAATACACACTTAGTTTAAAAGCTTATCTTAGAAGTATGAATTATGTGAATCTTCTAGATTGAAGACTCATGAATTTGCCCCGGACTTATTCTTGTAAATAAACCAAACAAATAAACAAGAAAAACCAAGAAATGGAACAAGAAAAATGGATAAAATGATAGAGGATGGATTAGTGTTATGATTTAGGTGAAGAACAAGAAAGAAATCTCAAAGGCACTTTCACATACAAACACCTAATGGCTCCACAAACTAGCAACACAAGAACTAGCAAGCATACCTTTACAACCAACCTTAGCCCGGTAAAAGATCGAATGCAACCCGAAGGAATTTGATAAGTCTTTAAAAGATGAAGAAGGTGAGCTCTCAAATATGGAGAAATTGTCTCTTACAAATATTCAAAAGCTGCTTGAAATGAACCCTAACAAGAGTATTTATACTAGGAGTTAAAAAGAAGCAAAACAAGACAAGTTTTGGTCAAAAAGTCACATTTCGGGTAAAACACCCCACCCGGTGTTTCCCACGGCTCATTTCACCCGCCCGGGTGAAGTCTCTAGACAAAAACTGATTTCTCGGCAAAAACACCCGACCGGGTGTTTTTGGGTTGTCAAAACACCCACCCGTATGTTTCTTTCTGCATTGCGCGGCTTTCTTAAAACGATCATATCTCTCTCGTCCGAACTCCGTTCGGGGCGTGTGAGGTACCCACGTGAAGGTATTTCGACGATGAAGACGATGGTGGTCTTGGATCAGCGTTTGGACACCGTCTCAGTAGGCAGATTGACGTTTGAAACGGACCCCAGCTCCGGTGTGGTTCATTGGATGCCTTTGTTCCTTCTATTGGTTTGGCGCTTCCCGGATTCACATCATCCTCTCCTTCTTTTTGAAAGGATTTTTCCTCAAATCTGGTTCTTAGATTCGTCTTTCCGACACCCGAATTCACATCATTCCCTCCTTCTTTTGAAGTATTTGTCCTCAAATCCCGATCAAGCATACCTACAAAACCAAGTAAGTCCAAATCAAGTATCATAGTTCTAGAAGATGGACTAGGCTTGCCAAAGGAGTAGAGAGCTATATAGCCAAGATTACAAATATCCATGTGGAGTATATCTAATGCATATATGGTCTCATCAATCATATCATCATTGTGATCATAAAGTAATAATGATATTGGAAAAATTCGGCCACTATGGATTAGGAGGTTATGATCAAACAATGAAGCTTGCACCAAGTAAGGAGCATAAGATCTACACCCTAACCATAATGTACATGTAAACTCAATATCACAAGTAATGGTACTATCAACAAGTTTTCTCCTAACACATTTGTGCATCTCATCAAGATATTTTCCATACTCTAACAACTCCAAAATATAAGCACATAATATGGAGACACACAACTCTAACAATCCTTTTATAAGGTAATCCAAAACAAACTCATTTGTTGTAAGACCTTTGATAAAGGATCCATAAAATATGCCAACTCTATGGAAAAGTTTGATTTTTATGCAATAAAATAACTTATCATGACAAGACACACATGCATCAAACACTTTGTACCTCTTGGTCCCAAATTCACCCACTCTACCAATCCATATACCTAACATTGCCTTCATAAAAGAATTGACATTTTTAGAATGACTAGGGATACACAAGAAAGGATCCTCATAGCTTGTAAGACTAAACTTATCAAATAATGATTCTAGATTATCATGCCACATGGAATTTTCAACACTAATAACCTTCATATGCTTCATTGAATCTTTAGCACGAGTCAAGGTTAGAATACTTGAACCTTGGATAAGGAGCGGTTCAACTTGGCCTTGTTCACATGAGTTCATTACCGGTAAGAAGTTACTCGGTGCCTCCTCAACTCGGGGTTCACATTCCAAACCTTTCAATTTCTGCATCACAAAGTCATCAAAGATGAAAGACAAATCGAAAGAGTTAGTGAGATAAGTGTCGCTCTTCTCACCAAGGGCAAAAAGGATAGGGTGGTTTAGAGCCCTCCCATGGGTGATCTTAGAATCTAACAAACAACCTTTTTTTCTCACATGCTTGTGGTTTTTCTCTCTTAAAAGCTTTGATTCACACTCACCCCCACTACTCTTTCTTGGCTTTTGCATCTCACATTTTTGCCTTTTCTCACACTCTATATTTTCTTCTCTCTCTTGATCATTCCTTAAAGGGAATGAAATATTTTCTCACACTCACCGCCGCCTATACATGCACGTAGGCGGCACTACGCCGCGTGCACAGCAACAGCGGCGGCGTCGTGAGCAGGGCCGAGAGAGGAAGAGAGAGTGGGCGAATAAAGAGAGAGAGGAAGAGTCAGAGGGAGAGAGGGGAGGAGAATTTGTCTCTCATCTAGTTTGGTTTCTTTTATTTACTCCATTGTTTGGGCTAGCATTTTATTTATTTGGGCTAAGGGAATGAAATATTTATTTCGAGCCCAACTCCCCTTTTATAGTTGGGGTGCAGTAAATAAATAAAAGAGGCCCAATTCTGAGATTTATTTATTTCGACTGAAAATAAAAAGAAGTCTTCGCCCAGTTTGAAATTAGAATTTATTTTGCAGTTATGTTTTGAGAGTATATTATTTTTTAAGTTAAAAGACACATGGATCCAATGTAGTCAAAGCCCGAGAATATTAGAAGAAGTAGCATCAAATACTATACTCACTGTCCTATAAAAGTATGTCACTTCTTTTTTTCGTCCGTCCCATAAAAGTATGTGCATTCCATTTTTGGAAAGTTTTATTAATTTAATAATGTAGGTCTCACTATCTACTAACACTACTTTAACTACAATTCTCCTCCTCTCTTTTACTTTATCATATCATTCTCCTTCTCTCTCTTACTTTACCAATTTTATCTTAATTCTCGTGCCATCTCATTGCCCATATTTTTATGGGACGGAGGGAGTATATGAGTTTTAGAAATTCTTTAAACATAAGTGAAATAAGAAAAGGGAATTAATCATGAGGCATGCATTTTAATTAGATTAAGCCTTGAGTCTAATTGGTACTCTCTCCGTCCCACTATAGTAGAGGCACTTCTTTTCAGCACGGGATTTAAGAAAAAATATTTAAAATGAGTTAAGTAAATAGAAAATAAAGTAGAAACGAAAAAGGTAGAGAGATGAAAAGAGAGTAAAATAAGAGAGAGTAAAGTAGTTTTTGCC
This sequence comes from Salvia hispanica, assembly GCF_023119035.1. Classification (NCBI taxonomy): domain Eukaryota; kingdom Viridiplantae; phylum Streptophyta; class Magnoliopsida; order Lamiales; family Lamiaceae; genus Salvia; species Salvia hispanica. The sequence goes on along the minus strand of NC_062969.1, from coordinate 37,502,201 downwards.
AAAATAAAAAATAAAAAATAACTCAGCTAAAGTGGGATAACCCCAAAAATGAATTCGACATAGCTACAGAGGGACAGATGGAGTATATTATATTATGATGTTTCCTACTCTGCAAGTTAAGGTCGGAGCGAGAAAATCAAGTTAAGGAAATTAAACGAACAAGGTGGGCTTTCTGTTTACTATACAGTTCAAATATGCTTGCAGTTATTTAAATTTACAGAATGTTTTATCTTGCCATGTTTTTGTTTTGAGTATTACCTATTTGTTTGTCTAGAAAGGAGAGCGACCCTACTAGACCAGTTATGTTGTGAATCGAATTCGGGTCTGAGTGTGGGAGTGATTTCCTGCTCGGGTTAGTGTACATCTGGGACTGTGAGCCATCTTTCGAGTTGGCCGGTCGTTGTGACCGTGGAATGTGGTCACAGTCCTAGCACCAAAAAGAAGTTCAGATATGATATAGTATGTTCCAGGAAAATTGAATGGCCAATCGCTTTTTGAAGAAAAAAATGATTTTAGTGTTCTCTGACATTTTCAATAAAACCCCGGGTTCACTGAGTGATGGCTTGACAAAACCAATTTTTACGAAAATATATTTTGGCATGTGTCCACTGAGTACATCAAGTACTCAGCCCTGCATATGTTTTAAAAATGTGAGGTTAAGCGAGGAGTTTCGCATGAATAGAATTAGTATATTATTAAATTGTGTTTGCTTGTGCATTTATAAGATGTTTTATAAACATTTAAATGTATAAGAAGCAAACAAAGTCTAAGTCTTTTGCTTAGTAGTCTGGTTGTTGGCGATGTCCACTTTAAGGTAACACAGTCGGTTCTATGCAATGCTTTGCAAAAGAGAAAGAAGAATTTCACAACCCAGATAGGCTTAGACTACCTATCGTGAAAGGTTGCAATGTCAGTCCGATTGTTTCTAAGCCTTACTGTAAAAAGATGACGTTGGTGTGGTATAGCACTGAATGGATCTAACAGCAAGACGTGTCTTTATGCTATCTACTGAAAGACTAGGTCTTGATAAAATAAATATTTCTTAATCTACATACGTTAGCATTGAGCATATGGTATTGATTATGCACTACTTTGACTTATCAAATGGTGCGGGTTTTTCGCAACCCAATAATCCTGATAAATTGGGTAGTGGTGATTAATATTTAGCGGTGCTAGGATTGCTATTATGTTGAATTGCGTGCGAGGTGAGTCTCGTTTGATAATGTCCTCAAGAGGAGCTCCAACAAGGTTTTATTATTCGGAAAACTGGCCAGTTGGAATTTAACTATTCCATGAATAATAAATAAGTGTTTCTTGCTGACTCCACTCTTGGATTTAATAAGATGTTAATGAATTAAGTCCATAGCAGACTTCAATTAATTAATGGACACTTATATATCTTAAGCACGTGAAATAAATAATATAAATAACAGAAAATCGGATTACTTGTAATTTCGGATTTGGATGGGGAGTGCAATATTACTTCTGTAGTGGCTGCTCGTAATATTCCAATATAAGCTTGTATTAAATTGTGGGTTCAATTTAATTAGTAAAAAGCTAATTGGAGGAGCCCATATCCAAAACCTTCCATAGATCCCTCACTGGGCCCAATATGAACTTAATATAAATAGGAGAATAAATGAGACAGAAAAAAATTATTCATTTTTTATGAAAAATAGCGTCAACTCCATATATGAGAGAGGAACGATTTTTTCTATGAATTTCTCCTCCGTAAGATTTCCAGCTCTCCTCCATGAAAAAATTATGTCTTCTTTATTCGAGTCCTAGTGTTCTGGTAAGATCAGCCCACCCTGATATCGGAATACAGTTCGGGAACCAATCAGAAGATCCGTGGTCTATTATTGAATATCATCACGTGGAGAAGGCGCGAGCAATCGACGATTCTTTGGAGAATCAAATCGGTAACCCTAAACCATAGGAATCATGTTTTAGGATTAATATTCTTTAAGCATGAATTATTTGCATTCTAGCATGCAATTATCTGTTTAACATGTGAATTGATTAATTGCATAATCGGTCAAATAGATCCGTATCTGATTTATTTGTTTTGTACAAAGTCTTCCGCTGTGCAGGGGCACGAAACCCCAACACATACATGGTGTCATTCTCTCTTGACTCTTCTGCTGCAATGTAAAAGTCGAGCTTATATTCTTTTTATCATGTATTCTGATATATATTTTTCAAGTGATCCCACGTTGATCTCGTTCATATTCAGTTGTGATAAGATTTCACTTTCTTTTTCGTTTCTTTAATCCTCCCCTAGTCGCAATAAACCGAGTTTGCTATCCTTTGCAAAGTTCTGTCTGACATATCATGACTTATGAAGAAGTAGCTTTCTTGGTATATTTAGATGAAAAATAGATTGATGAATAAATTTTTATGTTTATTATATTAGTTGCACCACGTAGCTTTCTTGGTATATTCAGATGAAAAATAGATTGATAAATAAATTATTATGTTTATTAAATTAGTTGCACCAAGTGATACAAGATAGAGAGAAATTTTGGAAAAAAATAAGTTATACTCCATTTTCTTTGGTATCAAACGTTAGAAAAGCTCTAAGTGTATACTACGGTCCTCTGTCCGAAATAAGAATTCTATTTAGTTATGGCTCGGGTTTTAAAAAATGTAAAGAAAAATAGTAATTTCTCTGTTTCATAAAAGATGTCACACTTGCGGAACGGGATTTTAGGAGGTTTTGTTTTGTGTGTTAAATGGAGAGAGAAAATACAATTTTTATATTCATGTGAGAGAGAATTTTTTCCAAAAATGGGAAATGTGGCATCTTTTGTACGACAAACTAAAAAAGAAAGTTTGACATCTTTTGTAGGACGGATAGAGTAGTTGATTAAGTTAGTGGAATATGAGTCCTACATATATAGTACTCCATCCGTCCCGGATAATTCAGGTCACTTTGACCGGGCACAGGTTTTAAGAATTGTAATGAAAAGTGGGTTGAAAAGTTAGTGGAATGTGGGTTCTACCTTTACATAGTTTTATAATAAAATGTGAGTGAGAATGAGTTAGTGGAATATGGGGTCCACTACCAGATATGGTAAAAGTGAAATGGGACAAATTATGTGGGACGGACCGAAATGGAAAACTAGGACGAATTATCTAGGACGAATGGAGTGTATTAGTTTTATATTAACACGTGAATGGAATAAGTTAATGGAATGGAGTCTACATACCATTTATAGTAAAAGTGAAATAGGGCTTTTATTGTAGGACGGACGAAATTAAAATAAGACTCTTATTGTAAGACTCCCTGAGCATGTGTTTCTAGAATGAATTTTTATTAGTATAAATTTTAGACGCCTGTATTATGATTATAACTATGACATTACGTACTTCTACCCAACCCTATACTACTCCGTCCTCTAACTTCAATAATTATAATATGCGTATGACATTAAGAATGCTATTAAAAACTAAATTTCACTTAAATGGAAATAACTTGTTTGGATCACCCATCTTCGATCAGGCTCATGTAGTCGCCGAATGTGTTCTGTGCCAATTCATAATATATCCAGGTTAAGTTTTTTTACTTAAAATAGTAATTATTTTACTAGAGTTGTGATCAATGTTGAACCATTTTTAAAGGTCGAACTAGAGACCAAATTAGGATCATTAGATCTAGTTTTTTTTTTTATGAGATTTGCTGATGTGTAAATAATTTCAGTCTTCATTACAAGCTCATTTTACTTCATTCTTGTATGTTTATTACTTCGTATCATTTACTTTGTATATTAAAGCAATCACAATGGATAAGTCCATCTCAAGGCCTACTATTTTTTCTATTTCTACGTCAGTATTTTATCCATCGAATCTATCTACCTACCTACAATGAATGGATCTATCTCAGGGCCTATCCAACTTCCCATCTCATTTTAATATCAGCATTATTTCTATATTTAATTTTTAATTGAATCATGTAGGTTGGAACTTAGAAGTTGGGTTAGAGCTTACCACGCTACTGTAGGAGTGATAATCCGATGAGTACGAATTTGAACTTTAGTGTTCAGCAAGGTTAAATTCAAGAATCTGTTAACATGTTCAGTGTGAGTTGAATAAACGAGATATTTACAACTTTCATTAGATTAATCTTTAATCCATAGGTTTATTGGTCCATTAAGTTAATTCACATCTGGAGCATATTAGGAGCAATGTTCTCATTTTCTTGGTTATATTTTGTGTTGTCATTTTATTTCTTCACTTATTTTTATTTCAATTTGGTTTCTCAATCCAAAAATTCCAAAATTTACTTGCTTTCGAATTAGATAACCGTACACCTCCCTGTGGTTCGACACTCTTTTACTACAGCTACATCTAAACTCTTGCAAAAAAGTTGTAATTTAGAGTTATTTGATATACTTGTGTATTATTAGTTCATTGATATAAAAGCTCGAAAAATACACATCAAGTTTTGGCGCGGTTGCCGGGGAGACAACTGGTTATTTAATTTTGGATTAATTTTGTATAGTTTACTAACATTTTTTTTTTCAGAGTTGTAGCTAGAAGACTAAGTCGAGCCAACGACTACAAACAAAGGCGCTGATTGGGAGGCAACCCAATGAGTTTTTAGTTTATTTATTTTTCTTTTAATAAATCGAGGGTTTTGTTTACTCAATTCTTTCCTTCGATGTATTTTTATGAATTGAGTGATTTTTTAGGTTTTTTTATTTTTAATTTCGTGTAGAAGCAACATGGAGATATCACTTACATTGCAAATGCACATTGGAGCTTACAAGGGAGCACACCTACAATGGAATATACACCCACCCTCCCACCCGAATGCACTACGGACATCATGCTAAATTTGGGGGAGTTTCCTTTCCCTTTACTTTTTTATGTTCTTTTTGCTTGCATTGAGGACAATGAAACATTCAAGTTTGGGGGGGTTGAATGAGTTTGAATGATTTTTTTTATGCATGATACATGTTTTTGGGTGTATTGTATGCCAAATGTGTTTATGAATCAATGTAATTGGCGGGTGCATGCTTTATCTTCGGCTTTCTGGTTGGGAAATCTTGCTTGATTTTACTTGATCATTGAAGCTTAGGATGGATGGAATTTGTGCATTGATTTATTTGAAATAGCATTTTGTGACTACAACCGATTTCTTGAGTTGAGGAGAGTATGGAAGTTATATGTCTTGTGGAAATTATCTTAGATCGCTTTGCTTTATTGAATTGCGTGCTCGCATTCATTTGTGTTAATGATAAGGGAATATAAGTCACTAGGATAAACTTCATGGCCAAATGATCACATGCCTAGTCCAACAAATGATCTCCTAGAAGCCACTTTGAGCTTAATCCCTTTTGTTGTGTACAAATACTTATCCAGTTACTTAGCTACTAAAATAAACCTCATTTTAACCTCATCAATAAACCTTACTACTATTTGGGTGTTAAATACAAGTTTGAGCTTTGTTGATCGTGTTGTAAGTTTTGGGTGGTGTTCCATTAAAGTTTAGAGATTTTTCAGATTTGATGTAATGTATAAGTGTTGAGAAAGAAGTTCTTTGTAAGGAAAAAGACAGCCTTCAAATTGTAAAAGTCGAGGCCTTTAAAAAAGAAGAAAAATAAAAAGAAAAAAAAAAGTGAAAGAAAGTAGAACTTCTATTGCTTTGTAAAGATGTACTCTTGTCTAGAAAAGATCTCAAGTTTGGGGGAGTGAAAGCGTGGTTGTAAAATGTATTTTGTTTGGTTCTTTGGAAGGAAGTTGTAGAAGTGAAAATTTGGCACTCAAATGTGTAGTTATTGAGCTCACTATCCATATTTATCCTACTTCATCCCTTGCCCCATTACAACCTATAACTTAAGACCTTGGACCTTATTGTTGATACATTGTGGATGTTTTGTAAATAGCTTGGTAGAGTTAAAGAAGTTTGATTTGAAATCCGCGAGTCTGTGTGATAAGTAATGGCTTGACGAGTCAATGACAACGGTTTGAGTTGTAAGATCTTATGCTTGGACTTACTTTGACGTGCACCTAGACTTGAAGTTCTAGGTTGATTAGTGATTGTTCTTGAGAGTGGGAAATCCTGATTGAATTGTTGGAGGTTTACATTTTTTTCATTCACGTCCTTGGTTCTTTTTTATGAAAACTTTTGAAATACTTTTGTGAGTAAGCTTTGTTGAACTATTGTGCTTAAAGTTAATCTCGATCCGGACGAGCAAGAACTTAAGTTTGGGGGTATTTAATGTGAATCAAATGATGCTAATTCTACTCCAAGATTTCTCCTATTTTTGATATTAAAATCATCTATCAATTAATCATTAAATTTTGATTATTATATATTAGTTGATAGAGGTACATGTGAAGTGACTACAATGAGCTAAAACGGTGTGGTCTGATTCAAAGTATTCGTTGCCTATCAAGACGGTCTCCAAATTCTTTTAGCTTACAACCATTATCTTCGTCTCTGAAATAGCTTCGTGTGGGTACCTTGTACGCCTCAATCGGAGCTCGGATGAAGAAGTTATGGCCATTTGACGAAGGTTGCGCGGAGTAGTGCGAACCCGGTGAAAACATCCGGGTCCAGTAGAAACGCCTGGGTCGGGCGTTTTTCTAGAAAACTGCTGAATTTAGTCTTCAAATTGGTTTCTTGAGCGGTTTATGTGGGGTTATTCAGATATTCCAGATGAGAAAGGAGAGGAGAAAGGAAGAGAGGAAGATTGGAGTTGCAATCATTCAACTTCCATCATTCCGGAGGAGATTTGCTACCATCTACACATCAATTTCATGAGTTCTATGGTTCTTCTTTATTGTTTGTGGATGTGTAGCTAAACTCTTACGTTGCTCCTAATTTGTGAAAGATGTGAATTACTTTTTGATTCTATGGATTAGTATTAATTTATGATCTTTTTCTACGGTGCTTTTTACATTGAATTATAATTCCGGCCTCATTTATTATTTCAATCATGTCTTTTAGCCAATGTCTCTTTAACTTGGTTAAAAGGTGAAAACGTAGATAAAGAGTTTGAGATTTGTATTGTGTTCATCATATAAATCTTGGATAAGTTAATTTACATGTCGTTACAATAGTTGTTGGACATTTACTGTGCTTCCGTAGGAATGTTCAATTGATTTTGTAAATGAATTATGTACTTTGGAACTAAGAAGTTGGGTTAGAGCTTACCTCGCTACCGTAGGAGTGATAATCCGATGAGTACGAATTTGATCTTAGTGTTCAGCAAGGTTATATTCAAGAATCTGCGAACATGTTCAGTGTGATTATAATGAACGAGATATTTACAACTTTCATTAGATTAATCTTTAATCCATAGGTTTATTGGTCCATTAAGTTAATTCACATATGGAGCATATTAGGAGCACTGTTCTCATTCTCTTGGTTATATTTTGTGTTGTCATTTTATTTCTTCACTTATTTTTATTTCAATTTGGTTTCTCAATCCAAAAATTCCAAAATTTACTTGCTTTCGAATTAGATAACCGTACACCTCCCTGTGGTTCGATACTCTTTTACTACAGCTACATCTAAACTCTTGCAGAAAAGTTGTAATTTAGAGCTATTTGATATACTTGTGTGTTATTAGTTCATTGATATAAAAGCTCGAAAAATACACATCAAGTTTTGGCGCGGTTGCCGGGGAGATGATAGGTCCTAGAAGTGCAGTGCAGGTTTGTACTGTGATATTTGTCACTCGATCTAACAGGTCCAGAGGATTCGACTAGACTTCGAAGGCTAGAAGATCGTGGAACTATCAACTACCAACAACTTCATCTTCTTCGGGAATCAAACGAGAATAGCAGAGAAAACAGAGTATTAAACACCATGAAAACAAACCAAACTCAAGATCTAGACTTAAAATGAGAAATTAAAGTCTAAACTAACAGATCTACGCTACTGGACCTAAAGGATGCAAAGAACAGAAAGTAAATAGCCATACTCATGCATAACGTAAACGCCAAGCACCAAATGTGCGAAACTTCAACTCCAAAACACACCGATTCAACAAATCCAAACATCTCCATATGCAAATCCCCAACCTCTAACAACAAAACAATAGACCTCAGCTCCAAACATCCAACAACAAACAAGAACGAAAGCTAAAAACAAGAGATGAACATAAACTCAGAGATATTCAACCAAAAGCAAACATAAACTTCCATAATAACTAGAAATAGGTCTGAATCCAGTAGATCAAAGCGAGAAACTAGAGTTGTGAACTAAAAACCAACAAGTTTTAAACGAAAGCAAATAAACTTGTTTCTTCGCCTCCACAAGGCGGTGTTACACAGCAAAATGACAACGATGACGATGAGAACCACGGTGGCCAGAATCCTCCATGTCCAAGTGCGCAGCAGTCGAAGATAAAAATTTTGAAGTAGAGAACTAGAACTAGAGCTAGGAGAGCGTAGAAGTGGCTGTTCACGGATTTCTTGTTCTTCAAGGTCGAGCTCTTTATATATGTGAGGCTCTGATCCCTAGGGTATCCCTCTGGTGATTATACGCCCTTGCCCTTTAGTAAGACTCTTTTAAAATAATCTGCTCTCGCTCCATTCTGCTCATGTCGCCAACTTTTGATTCTCCCAGGTCCGAACGACAACTTCTGATTTTGCTTCAATTTCATCTCTTTTGCATCGCCAGGTCCGGTAACAACAACTCCTGGGTCCGGCAGATTTACTTCGCACCTGAACTCAATAACGCACATTAGCGCCCCAAATGCACAGAATTTTAACCCTAAACCGATGCATGAAACGAGCCTTATCAGGAGACAACTGGTTATTTAATTTTGGATTAATTTTGTATAGTTTACTAACATTTTATTTTTTTGTTTCAGAGTTGTAGCTAGAAGACTAAGTCGAGCCAATGACTATAAACAAAGGCGCTGATTGGGAGGCAACCCAATGAGTTTTTAGTTTATTTATTTTTCTTTTGATAAATCGAGGGTTTTTTTTACTCAATTCTTTCCTTCGATGTATTTTTATTAATTGAGTGACTTTTTAGGTTTTTTTATTTTTAATTTCGTGTAGGAGCAACATGGAGATATCACTTACATTGCAAATGCATATTGGAGCTTACAAGGGAGCACACCTACAATGGAATATACACCCACCCTCCCACCCGAATGCACTACGGACATCATGCTAAATTTGCGCGGAGCAGTGCGAACCCGGTGAAAACATCCGGGTCCAGTAGAAACGCCTAGGTCGGGCGTTTTTCTCGAAAACTGCTGAATTTAGTCTTCAAATTGGTTTCTGGAGCGGTTTATGTGGGGTTATTCAGATATTCCAGATGAGAAATGAGAGGAGAAAGGAAGAGAGGAAGATTGGAGTTGCAATCATTCAACTTCCATCATTCCGGAGGAGATTTGCTACCATCTACACATCAATTTCATGAGTTCTATGGTTCTTCTTTATTGTTTGTGGATGTGTAACTAAACTCTTACGTTGCTCCTAATTTGTGAAAGATGTGAATTACTTTTTGATTCTATGGATTAGTATTAATTTATGATCTTTTTCTACGGTGCTTTTTACATTGAATTATAATTCCGGCCTCATTTATTATTTCAATCATGTCTTTTAGCCAATGTCTCTTTAACTTGGTTAAAAGGTGAAAACGTAGATAAAGAGTTTGAGATTTGTATTGTGTTCATCATATAAATCTTGGATAAGTTAATTTACATGTCGTTACAATAGTTGTTGGACATTTACTGTGCTTCCGTAGGAATGTTCAATTGATTTTGTAAATGAATTATGTACGTTGGAACTAAGAAGTTGGGTTAGAGCTTACCTCGCTACCGTAGGAGTGATAATCCGATGAGTACGAATTTGATCTTAGTGTTCAGCAAGGTTATATTCAAGAATCTGCGAACATGTTCAGTGTGAGTATAATGAATGAGATATTTACAACTTTCATTAGATTAATCTTTAATCCATTGGTTTATTGGTCCATTAAGTTAATTCACATATGGAGCATATTAGGAGCATTGTTCTCATTCTCTTGGTTATATTTTGTGTTGTCATTTTATTTCTTCACTTATTTTTATTTCAATTTGGTTTCTCAATCCAAAAATTCCAAAATTTACTTGCTTTTGAATTAGATAACCGTACACCTCCCTGTGGTTCGATACTCTTTTACTACAGCTACATCTAAACTCTTGCAGAAAAGTTGTAATTTAGAGCTATTTGATATACTTGTGTGTTATTAGTTCATTGATATAAAAGCTCGAAAAATACACATCATCTATCCAATCCAATATTCTAAATTATTAAAAAGCAGATTGTCGCAAATAGTAAAGTATTATCAAAGTAATCAAGAGAAAGAAAATAATAGTAATTGAAAATTGAAGCAAAATAGATAAACATATCGTTTAATTAATAACACACATGTATCTAGGGATGGGGAAAAATACCGAAAAAATGATATATCGCTCGTATCGTATTGAAAAATATCGAAAAATTATCGAATTTTCGATATATCGTATTTTTCGATACGATACGATATCGTATCGTAAGTTTTCGATACGATAACGATATGAATTTCCTTATATCGCGATATATCGTTTTATATCGAAAATACGATATATATCGAAAATTTTTGATATATCGATATTTTCGATATATATCGATATTTTATTTTCGATATATATCGATATATATCAAAATTTTCGATATATAGCGATATTTAACGATATATCGAATTTCGGTACGATATATCGAAATATCGATACGAGAACGATATGAAATTTTTTTATATCGAAACTTTCGATACGATAACGATATGAAATTCTTTCATATCGATATTTTCGATACGATATATCGTATCGACCCACCCCTACATGTATCTGACTACAATTAAATGAAAATCATGCATTTCATATAACTATAACTTTCAATTTGAGAGAAAAGACATAATTACCATATATTCTTCATATCAATATTGTATTTAATATTGATTTTACCAAATATACTTCATATAAGTATATAATCCAAAATTTTAATTATATTTTTATATTAAATGCTCAACCCGTGGGTTAACCCGCAACCCACCTGGGCCAGCCCGCACAACACGCTGAGCCGAACGGGTTAGCCCGTGTAGCCCACTTCTAAATATGGGTTGTGATTTTCCGGCCCTAACCCTATGATTTTTCCGGGTAATTCGGGTCGACCCCTGGGTTTCGGGCTAGATTTACATCCCTATATACCCCTATACCATGGTCTACCTAAATATTCTAATTAAAAGTTGTTAATCTAGTCAAACTTTAATTAATTGCCGTTGACCGTTTAAAAATTTAACGGCTCCATCCAAAATGGACTAAATTCGGACCGTATTTGTTCAGGATATAATAATTCAAAAGATAATGTTTCGGACTAAAATCATAAAATCATCATATATTTAGGACCACAGATAGCCTTTAATCTAATAAAATCTATGAAATACTACTAACAAGTAAACTTTTTTCTTCGTTGATCATTATTTATGTTTAATATCAAAAATAGAAACCGAAAACTGAAAATTTTCAAATAGTAAAAAGAGTAAGAATAGGAAAATAAATTTTAAACACACGAGTCACGACCCGATTTGCAAACCAGGCCACACTAATTGATTAATGGCCACAATCGCACTCCCTAGCCCCGTTTGAACCCCTCTCTCACCGCAACGGAAAATGCTAATGCAACCAAATATTTTGGAGTTTAGATCCATGAAAGTTTTGGATTGAGAGAACATTAAGTACATACAAAAATATAACTGATTGATATACTCTCTCCATCTAAAAAAAAATAGTCTTATTTTGTTAATAACATGAATTGTAATGAGAAATTGGTAAAGTAAGAGGGATGTGGAGAAAAAATAAGTAAAGTTTAGACATAAGAATATCAAAATGTATGAAATATTAAATGTATAAGTAACTTAACAAAGTCTAAGTCTTTTTAGACATGAGTATGAGAGAATGGAGAAAAAGTAGATAAAATATGAAATATAAACTTTCCAATTTTAGACATAAGAATATCAAAATGAGACTTTTTCGTGGATATGCAAAAATGGCAAAATGAGACTATTTATCGTGTACGAGGTGAGTATTTGTATTTCTTTAGGGCATCCACAATGGATGCCCTAGTGGAAGCCCTAGTGAGAGCCCTAGTAGTTGCCACGTCAGCATGCCCTATCTTTCTGCAATGGTGGAGCCCTAGTGCATGCCCTATCTCTTATCCACTTTTCATTTCAATTTTAAATCATTATTTTTTTTAATTTGTTTTTAATTACTATAAATTATCAAAATATATTATTTCAAACACCACAAATGCAAAAAAAAAAAAAAAAAAAAAAAAAAAAAAAAAAAAAACTACATTACTTAATAGAAAAGTGGAACTACATCATACTTAGATTAAAAAAAAAAAACTACATTAAAACTAAAATACTAAAAAAAAGAAAAAACCAAACTAGCCATCTAAATTCAACCTCTGCGCCAAATTCTTGATCATATTCTTAGTCCTCTGTCGGGCTTCCGGATCGGTTTCTTCACGAAGGCTGTTTTGGGCGTCAAGTATAAACCTATACTCAACCACCTCGCGATAACCTCCGAACTCCTCGATCGCCCTGTCCATGAGCTGAACAGATGGAGCAGGCGCAGCCTGCGGGGGGGCCGCTGATCCAGACGCGCCCGCCTTCGCCTTCCCTTTGGCCTGGGCTTTGGCAGCCTTGGTACCAATGGGACGTCTAAAAGTAGACGTAGGCGTGCCGGAACTCCCTTCCGGCTCAGCGTTCAGATCCACAAGAGATGGGCCGCTGCTCGTGTAATCGCCAGCGGCGGTGTTCTTCGTCCGTTTCGGAGCCGAGGATCCAACCGGTATCCCTCCGTTGAACTTCCCCTTGTCCTTCAAGATCAGCCAAACATTGTACAGCTTGAACTGCCCGAACTGCTGTTGGTACTCGGACAACGACTTGTTGAGGACATCCTCCATGCTCTCACCGCTAGCTCTTCCGTCCCTGTTCCTGTTGTAGATATAGCAGAAGTTGTTGACGTGGAGCTTGATCCGATCCCAACACTTGCGCAGCTGAACCTTGGTCCGCTTGAACGCCGACTTCGATTTCACCTCGTTGTAGCGTTCCTCAATGCGATCCCACATCCTGGCCGAAGTCTGGTTGTTGGAGGCTATCGAATCCTCCGATACATCGACCCAACACTGAGCCACCTTCAGGTACTCATCCAACTCGTAGTCAGTACGCCCTGTTGCGTACTCCTCGTTCGGCTCATCGTGTGGGAGTGGGACTGGGACCGATGGCGCCTTTTCTTTCCGCGCCATCTTCTTCTTCCCTTTCTTCGGCGGCGGCCGCACAGGGGCAGGAGGTTGCCCACAACTAGGCTCCATATCCTCAACCCGATACTCCTCGGTGCCGAAGAACGGATCGAACTCAGAGTCGGAGACGAAAGTGGATCCCACAGATCCAGGCGTCTCAACCCGATAGTCTTCGTGGCCGGGCCACCGGGCCCCGCGGCCGCCGCTTCCTCCTCCAAACATCGGCATATCGTCGTCGACATTATTCGGGCTCGGGTATTGACTCGGATCCATTGTTGGAAGTGTGGATATTGAGAGAATATAGAAGAGAAAGTGAAAGGTTTGGTGTGTGAAAAGTGAAGAAAATGGAGTATTTATAGTGGTTTAAATTAGGGTTAAATAATTAAAAAAAAAAAAAGGCTCGGGCTCGGGCTCGGGCGCGGCTCTGCAATGGGCGCCTGAGCTCACGCCTGATCGGTCGGGCTCGGGATTGGGCGCGACCGAACTATCGGTCGCGCTCGGGCGCGACCGACTGCTGCAATGGATGCCCGACCGCGCCCGAGCCCGATCGCGATCGGGCATCCATTGTGGATGCTCTTAAATGAATGCCTCTTTCTAGGATACAAACAAATTAATACATTTATGACTAACCATGTGAAAAAAGGCAACTGGTAGCACGGAAGAAGAAGAAGATAGGAAATCAGAAAAATTCAATGCATGGAATCTTGTTAAAACCGTAGTAATAGTAGTTTTTACTTTTGAAACCAATGGCGCCGATGATTTACATCTTGTACAAATATTTAATACTCCTTTCCATTTAAAATGATCTCTTTTTTCACACTTATTTTATTAAATTAAAAATAAATAGTTAAAGGAAAAAAAACTAAAGTAGAAGAGAGAATAATGTAGAAGAGACTCTCTTCCACTGGCGGATCTAAAGGGCAGGAGGGGCTTGTTAGAGTTTGTATACTAGAAATCACCTTTCGAGTGATTGAATACTGTTAAAATTCTTATTTTATTTTCCAAAGAATAAAACAAATTATTTTTATCATAATGTTGTTATGTTTCACATTTAATGGATGTTTATTACATGTTTAAATGTATAAGTAACTTAACAAAGTCTAAGTCTTTGTTTTAGTAGGCCGGTTGTGGGCGACATCCATTTTAAGATAACACGGTCAGTTCTGAACAAAGAAAAAGAAGTATTTCACAACCTAGATAGACCTAGAATACCTATCGTGAAAGGTTGCAATGTCAGTCCGATTATTTCTAAGCTTTACTGAAATAAGATGACGTTGGTGTGGTATAAAACTGAATTGGATCTAACAGCGAGACATGTCTTTATGTTATCTACTGAAAGACGAGGTCTTGTTAATTATTGTTTTTTAATCAATGGACGTTAGCATTGGGCATACGGTATTGATTATGCACTACTTTGACTTACCAAATGGTGCGGGTTTTTTGCAACCCAATAAGCCTGGTATATTGGGTAGTGGTGATTAATATATAGCGGTGCTAGGATTGCTATTATTTTGAATCGTGCGCGAGGTGAGTCTCGTTTGATAAAATCCTCAAGAGGAACTTGAAATAAGGTTTTATTATTCGGAACCTAGCTAGTTGGAGTTTGATTACTCTATGAATAATAAATAAGAATTTCTTGCTGAGTCTACTCTTAGTTAATAAGATATTAATTAATTAAGTCCATAGTAGACATTAATTAATTAATGGATGTTTCTATCTTAAGCGCGAGAAATAAATAAAAAGCAACGGAAACCCGGATTACTTATAATTTCGGATTTGGTTGGGGAGTGCATTATTACTTTTGTAGTAGCTGCTCGTAATATTACAAATAAAAGCTTATATTAAATTGAGGTGCAATTTAATTAGATAAAAGCTAATTGGAGGAACTCATATTCAAAGCCTTCCATAGATCCCTGTCTAGGCCCAATATGTGACTTAATATAAATAGGAGAATAAAGGAGACAGAAAAGACAATTATTTTTCTTCTTAATTTTCATCCCCCTCTCTACATTGAAAAGGGGCGATTTTTCTCTCCTCCGTGAGATAGGTTTTCCGTCTTCTTTATTTAAGTCCTAATATACTGGTGAGATCAGCCCACCCTGATATCAGTTTACAGTCCGGGAACCAGGCAGAAGATTTGTGGTTTAGTACTGAAGATCTTCACGTGGAGAAGGCGCTAGCTATCTTCGATTCTGTGGAGAATCATCAAGGTAAAATAGCTGAACCGTAGGTTTTAATTAATTTAAAGCATGATTTATTTGAGTTATGAGCATGATACATGCGTTAATTACACGAATAGAATTTGTCTAAATAATCAACTAAATAGATCTTGATTATCTGATTTATTTGAATTGAAATTGAACGCGCGCTTCTGCTGCCAGTCCCTTCAATTTGTATCAGAACCGGTCTTTGGATCTGATTATTTGGATTTTAATTTCGCGAAATTTATGTATGCATGCGGTTTTGTTTTCGAAGCATGTTTTTTGTTTTTAGTTATTATTTTTTTATGCATGATGAACTCAAGAACAATTGAAACAAAGAACTCAAATATTTCGAACGCACGAGATGTGCGATTCGTCGGCGCTTGCGCCGAGACAAATCGCGCTACATGCAATTGAAGTAGGTTTGTCGAGCGAGTGGGAGCGAGGGAGG
>NC_062969.1:37461846-37486156 GCF_023119035.1 Salvia hispanica | reverse complement strand
AATCAACATTCTTGAGATTGCAAATAGATTAAAAAATAATCAATTTTTTTTTTCAAATAATGCAATTTTCTTCAAATAAAAACAAATGATTCACAGAAACAAATCTGAATTCAATTCTAACACATGATTACACTAAAATTTTTCCACAATTTTGGATTAATGCAACAAAATCATAGCACAATAAAAGGTCAACAAATCGATCGAATCAGAAACACCACTTGCAAAATTCTCCCCTATATCTTCCGGACCAGCTTGCTTACTTGAGTTTAATCCAATTGACGCCGACGCTTGCCCCCTCCTTCACGAAACTCTCACTGAACTTCTTTGACAGCTTCGGAGCTCAGAACAATGACCAACCTCAGAACAATATAATATCAGAATTCTAAAAGGCTTTTCATCAAACAAGTAATGAGCAACAAATTACAAATTGCATTCTATCATCACAGCAACAGTTCTGAACACCACCACATTACACAACATAAATTTTCAACGAATTAGGAAATCAATCAGCGTAGCAAAACTCAATCTAGAAAAAGAGCAAACTATCATAATTCATCAAATACGAATGCGTAATTCAATGATTCCTCAAAAAAACAACCAAAATCGCCACCAAAAATTGCATTTAATACTCGGATTATAAAACAAAAAGATTAGTTTTTAGTTACCTCTCGCAAAATTTGTACAATAACTACATATGGATTGAGCTGAAATTCCTTAGATTCATGAAAATATTACTGATATAAATAGGAAAAAAAAAAGCTGTGGGAAAAGCGAGATGGTTTCCACAATGAGTGGAAATTGATCGCATTGACTGTTTCTTTCTGAGCCGGAATTGCCAGAAACGATTTTGCTATTGGTTTCCCCTCTTCCTCTTCGTTGGCGGAGAGGAACTGACGAGCCATTTCTTCTTCAATTTTTTGTTGTTTTTGTTAAAATTACTATTCTGCCCTTTCATATTAAATTAATCTAAAAATATTTATTGTGTGGCAAAATCTGGACCTATATATATATATATATAGGATCTTATTAGGATGAGATTTTTGGGCATAATTGAGAAATGAGATGCAATCTCAGCCACTAATTCACAAGAATAACTTAATGTCAACAACTATCACATTATGTCAACACGGGGGTATAATTGTCTTTTCATTAAATTGTATTTGAAATCATTATCTAAAATCCTCTCTAAAACTCTAGCTGCAAAGTCTTCAAATCTTCAAATCTTCAACATTCAAATCTTCAAATCTCATCAATATTCAAATCTTCAAATCTTCGATATTCAAATCTTCAAATCTTCAACAAAATAACACTTAATAAAATGTCAACAACTAAAAAATAACACTTATAATTCACATATCAATACCGAGAATATCGAATGTCAACAACTCGTATTAAAATGTCAACAACTACAAAATAACACTTAAAATTCACATATCAATACCGAGAATATCGAATGTTAACAACTCGTATTAAAATGTCAACAACTAAAAAATAACACTTACAATTCACATATCAATACCGAGAATATCGAATGTCAACAACTCGTATTAAAATGTCAACAACTAACAAATAACACTTACAATTCACATATCAATACCGAGAATATCGAATGTCAACAACTCGTATTAAAATGTCAACAACTAACAAATAACACTTACAATTCACATATCAATACCGAGAATATCGAATGTCAACAACTCGTATTAAAATGTCAACAACTAACAAATAACACTTACAATTCACATATCAATACCGAGAATATCGAATGTCAACAACTCGTATTAAAATGTCAACAACTAACAAATAACACTTACTATTCACATATCAATACCGAGAATATCGAATGTCAACAACTAGTATTAAAATGTCAACAACTAACAAATAACACTTACTATTCACATATCAATACCGAGAATATCGAATGTCAACAACTCGTATTAAAATGTCAACAACTAACAAATAACACTTACAATTCACATATCAATACCGAGAATATCGAATGTCAACAACTCGTATTAAAATGTCAACAAGTAACAAATAACACTTATAATTCACTTATTAATAGCGAGATTATCGAATGTCAACAACTCTGTAGAATTGGGTAATTCTATGTTATATTATTCACAATAGAATGATACATCATATATAGGCTAGAATAATGCTATACAAGGTAAGATTTCCCTCAATCATATCTCTCTAATTCTATGTAATAATATTGTCTAATCTTGGCTGATATTATGCAATCTTTTGTCTTGTAGAATACTCCAGATCTTCCAACACTCCCCCTCAAGTTAAGTGACGGGATTACCGAAGCTTAACTTGCCCAACACTTCCTGAAATGACTTTGCCGAGACTGCTTTGGTCAGGATGTCGGCCAGTTGATCTTCTGATTTCACATATGGAATTTCCACTATCTTCTCCTCAAGGTTCTCCTTTATGAAGAGTCGATCAATTTCTACGTGTTAAGTTCTGTCATGCTGTACTGGATTCTCCGAGATACTTATTGCAGCTTCATTGTCACACAACAATTTGCAAATCTTATGTGGTTCCAAGTTTAGTTCTTTCATCAATCTCCTAAGCCACTTTTTATGCCTCGGAACTCGGCTTCAGCACTTGAGAGTGCCACTACCTTTTGCTTCTTACTCCTCCAAGTGACTAGATTCCCTCCAACAAAGGTGAAATATCCACCAGTAGAACGTCTGTCGACTAAATTTCCTGCCCAGTCAGCATCTGTATATCCGTGAATATCTAAGTGTCCATTCTTTCGGAACAAGACTCCATGCCCGACAGTTCCCTTCAAATAACGAACCACTCTAAGTGCTGCCTCCCAATGTTCTTCTTGAGGGCCATGCATGAACTGGCTAAGAACTCCCACTGCATATGCAATATCTGGCCTGGTATGAGACAAATAGATGAGTTTCCCAACCAGTCTCTGGTATCTTCCCCGATCAGTGGAGATTGCCCCTTTGATGAGCCGAAGTCCGTGATTCTGAATGATTTGAGTGTCTGCTGGCTTGCACTCTAACATCCCTGTTTCTGCCAGAAGATCAAGAACATACTTCCGTTGGCTAATAAAGATTCCTTTTCCTGATCTGAGTACTTCAATGCCGAGAAAATATTTGAGATCGCCAAGATTCTTCATCTCAAATTCTGTAGCAAGGTGTTCCTTGAGTTGTCGTATCTCCTCAACATTGTCTCCGGTAATGATCATGTCATCTACATAGATGATAAGGCATGTGATCTTCTCCCCTTCCTGTTTGATGAAGAGAGTGTGGTCGGAATTACTTTGTCTGTACCCATATTTCTTCATCACTTCAGTAAATCTTCCGAACCAAGCCCTTGGAGATTGTTTCAGTATAGTGTTTTCTTCAATTTGCACACTTTCCCTCGCCCGAATTCTTCTGAGAATCCTGGTGGAGCCTCCATATAGATTGGATCTTTCAATTCCCCATGGAGAAAAGAGTTGGTCACATCATACTGATGAAATGGCCAATCCCTATTCGCCGCAATAGAGAGGAGGACTCTTACGGTGTTCATCTTTGCAACGGGAGAGAATGTCTCAGAGTAGTCGATTCCTTGAGTTTGAGTGTACCCCTTTGCTACCAGTCGAGCTTTGTATCTCTCAATACTTCCATCTGGTCTTCGTTTAATTGTGAAGACCCAGCGGCACCCAACTGTATGTTTTCCATCGGGCAACGGACTGATCTCCCAAGTGCCATTCCTCTTTAATGCCTTCATTTCAACTAACATTGCCTCCCTCCAATGTTTGATTTTGACTGCCTCTTCAAATGTGTGAGGTATCTCTTCCTCATATAATGAGGCATGGAACGCCCTTGCCATATTGGAGATGTTGGCCTCAGTGAAGTTTGTTACAGAGTATCGGCTTTTCCGACCTATTCTTTCAGGAGAGTATCTTTTGGGAGGAATTCCTCTCGTGCTCCTATAACTGTACTTTCACAATGTGGGCCAGAGATTACCTCGGATTCCGGTACGGTTGGATTAGAGGAAGGCGGCGGAAGCGTCGAAGGGCTCGTTTCTGTACATGAGGTTGACTCATGGATAGTGCCAACTTGCTCTGGTGGTCTCACATCAAAGTGACTTGATACATGCCACCGAAGGGAGTCGCTTTCTTGGGTCTCCCCCTGTCTCTCACTCTCCCCCTGAGTCCCAAGGTGGTAAAAGAATTCTGTTTCGAGGAAGTTGCAATTCATGGTGGTGATAACTCTCTTGGTTTTAGGATCGTAACATCTATAGCCCTTTTGATTGATCCCATATCCCACAAATACACACTTAATTGCACACGGAGAAAATTTGGTTCTTTCTTGTTTTGGGACATGTACATAGACCGAGCAACCAAAGATTTTGGGTGGAAGGGATAAAGCCGCAGGGATTTGTGTTAAGGTGGACAGGTGGTCTAATGGGGTTTTACGATGTAGTGTTTTTGTGGGGAGACGGTTGAGGAGGTAAATGGAGGTGGCGACGGCTTCGGGCCAAAAACTTGGTGGAACTTTTGAATCAAAAAGAAGTGCTCGAGTCATTTCAAGGATGATCCGGTTTTTTCTCTCTGCTACCCCATTTTGTTCTGGTGTGTGAGGACAAGAAGTTTGGTGGATTAACCCATTATCCCTAAAAAACTGAGACATAGAATTATTCACAAATTCCCCCCCATTATCTGAGCGCAAAATCTTAATGGATGTTTGAAATTGGGTTTGGACCATTTTATAGAACAAAATAATTTTTTCAACGACCTCCGACTTATGTTTCATGAAATATACCCATGTGGCTCTACTGCAATCATCGACAAATATCACAAAGTATTTAAAACCAAAATTAGTACCAATAGGCGCAGGGCCTCACACATCAGAATGTATTAAGGAAAAGACAGTCTCAACACGAGTATCATTGGGTTTAAAAGAGTTACGGTGGCTCTTGGCCAAAACACATGATTCACAAGAAAAATCCTTTGGAACAAAAAGTTTGGGAAACAAAGATTTTAGATAACCCGGAGAGGTATGACCCATTCTTCGGTGCCAGAGCCAAGTCTCCTGAGCGGTGGGTCCGTGAGCAAGCATCGCCGCACCATCTTGTCGAGCAATCTCGTCTACAAAATAGAGTCCACGACGCTCAGTGCCACGTCCAATAATCTTCCCCGTCCGGATATCCTGTAAGAGACAGAAATTTGGTTGCATCAGCAAAGTACAATTTAATTCCCTGGTCACATGACTAATTGACATTAACTTCTGAGATAAGTTCGGAACATAGAGACAATTTGTAATCTGCACATTCAGGAATATTTCTATAGTCCCTGCCCCTTCAACTGGAGTCATTACCCCATTAGCTGTTTGAATATGTGACTTATGTGTTTCATAAAATTTCACAAAATCACTTTTATCCTAAGTCATGGTATCAGTGGCCCCACAATCAAAAATCCACCCGGTATCATCGAACCCATCACAATCCCGGGCCTCAAAAGCATATGACAAATTTTCCAAGGGAGCAAAGGAATTCTTACAAATAATGGGGTCATTTTTTAAAATTCTCCTAGTCTGGGGGTTCTTTTTATGCAAAGAGATAATCTGGGGCACATTTTTTAATTTCCCAACAAATTGGGGATTAATGAATAAAGAAGGATTAATAGGGTTAGGGTTATTTCCCCCTAACCCGTTAACTCCATCGGCGCCGCTTTCCATCTTGAGAGAGGCGACCATCGCCTCAGCCGTTCTCCCCCCGCCGCCGTCGCCACGCCGGCTACCGCCGGTCGGGAGGCCACCGGTTTCAGGCTTCCGTTCTTGGAATTGCACTGCCTCTCGGTTTCCTTCCGCCCCTGTTCCAGGTTGATTTCGTCCTTCATCCGTCCCGATCGCAACCTTCGCCTTCGCCGCCTTCTCCTCCTCCCACCAATCGGGATATCCGATTAATTGGAAATAGGTTTCTTTAGTGTGTTTGTGCATTCCACAGTGGGAGCACCAAAGCTTCGATTTGTCCGGTTTGGTGTTTCCCCGGCGGTTAGCATTGGGGCGCGGCAGCGGTGGTTGGCTCCTGTGTTGAGGCTGCGACTGGCGGTATTCTCTAGCTCCAAAGCCGAACCCTACTCCCGATGATGAGTCGCTTCCGACGGCGGTGGTGGGTGATTCGAACGCCGGTGACATGATTTTCAATCGAGCTGCCTCCCGTTTCACCCATCCGTACGCCTCATCGACTGAGGGATATGGATCCTCTTTGAGGATTTCGCGTCTGACCCAATCATACCTCTCGTTTAATCCGGTGAGAAATTTGAATAATCTCAATTCCGATTTGATGCTTCGATATTGTGAAACTCCTTTATCGCAGCAGTCGACCGTTCTATGTGGACACCGATCGATGTCCATCCACAGTCCATGGAGCCTACTCCAATAGGCCTCCAAACTCATCTCACCCTGCATAACTCTGCTCGCTTTGTCTCGTAGGTCATAAATGAGGTACGAGTCGGCTGAACTAGCGAATGTTACGGCCAACGTATCCCAGAACGATTTTGCCGTCTGGTGATGCGCAAAATCGGCTAATATATGCGTCTCCATCCAGGCGCTGGCCGCCATTGTGGCGTGCCGATCGGCAAGCGATCGGCCAATGCCCGTTTTATTTTTATTTTTTGAAATTTTTTGAAAAACTATATATACGCGATTTTAGTTTCATTTTCATTCGCACCACTTGTTTTAACGAAGTTTTCTTCTTTCTCTAAATTTCTCGATAAGAGCAACATCGACATGGACAACAACGAGTCCACCTGGCGACGAGCCGAAATCTTACCCCACGGGCAGACCTTCGTTGGATCTGATGGGCTGTGGGGAGCGGGCCAAGGGTTCAACGTCCCTTGGCAACAGTTGATGGAGATGAGCGGGAGCGCAGGGGGATGCAATGCCGAGCGGGAGGCAGGCCAACGACGGGCAGGCAACGCCGGGGTAAGGAGGTATGCCCCAAATGCAGCAGCAGATGCTGCAAACAGATGATGGGGATGATGCCGGTATGGCAGGGAGGGCGTCCCTCTCTTGATTTTTTGGCGGCTTCGTCTCACACGTCGACCCCAGTGGAGACGCAGTTCACCGGGGATGACCGTTTCTCATTGCATGAGTTGGGGATCGATATCGGGGAGGCGGACACTCCCGTTCCAGCGGGTCGGGCCGCGCCGAAGAAGAAGAAGACCAAGGGGAAGAGCAAGGTGGTCGGCGAGTCGTCGCAGCCGGCTGTTGACGACACCCCCACGCGGAGGAAGTGGACGGAGGATGAGTACGTCGGCCTGGCCAAGGCGTGGTTGTCGGTTTGCGACGATCCGCTGGTTGCGAACAACCAGCGGATCGTCAACATGTGGGCTAAGATTAGAGCAGCCTACAGGAGGAACTGCCCGCACGGAAAGGACTACAGCGGGGAGGAGTGCCGGAAGGGGTGGGAACGCATCAGGGCCGCGGTCGGCCGATTTTCGGGGTTGTACACCAACGCCCTCCGCATGATGACTAGTGGGCAGACTGAGGAGGACGCCCGGAGGGTAGCGGAGAGTCAGTTCCCCGTGAAGGGGACTTATAAGGAGTTCACCTTCTAGGGAATGCTATCTGGTGCTGAAGGACTCCGAGAAGTTCCGGGCGGGGTGCGACGCTGGGTGGCCGAAGAAGCAGAAGCTGAACTATTCCGGCGATTACAGCGGCAGCAGCGGCGGATCCCACGACCTCCCCCCGGATGCTGAGGAGTTTCCGTCCCCTCCATCCTTTGCTCGTCGCTCTCGCCCGGTTGGCCAAAAGCGGGCGCAACGGGCAGCGAGGGGATCCTCCCCCCTATCGCCCCAGGAGGTCATCTCGGCAACCCCCCCCCCACGCGCGTACACCTTATTCTCGCGTCAAAAAATGGAGGGACGGATGTACAAGGTCTTCCAAGAGTGGATGGCCGCAACTGACCCCACGGAGAAGAGGTTTCTTCGCTCGATGCTCGACAACATGCAGGTCGATTTGGATGCCACGAGGGCAGCTGATGGGGGGCTCGGAGCGCGGGCTCAGATACCCCCACCGATGTGGAGACCCGGGTCGTGGCGCGCGGCGAGGACGGCGGCGAGGCGGCGATGCGAGGAGTAGTAGAGCGGCAGGGCTCGTGTGTGGAAGCCCGTTTTTTTTTTAAAAAATCATGTAATTTTTTTTATCTATGTACCTCTTTTTTTTAATGAAATGAATGAATTTTCCTATATATGTCTCGTAAATTTAATTCCGTAATTTAATCGTAAATTTAATTCCGTAAATGTAGTTGTTTTTGAATTATTTTTATTGCGGCCAGCCTGTGGGCCGGCTTTAGCCTTTGATTAAACTGGCCGATGTGGCAGGTGTAATTTTAGTGGTGATGACGTGGCAGGGAGAGAGAGTGGCTAGCCTGTGGCTGGCCTATGGCTGGTCTATTGCCACCGTAGATGCTCTTAGCCTAAATTTAGTTTTTCGGGTCTGGGTTCGGTTTTGGGCAAAAAACCGAACCTAAATCCGAATGCACACCCCTACCGTGAACTGTATATCGATGGTTCATGTCGAGAACACAACCATCTTTGCTTCGAGAAGGGAAAGTCCCTCGTCAAATGTTCTCATATAATCCCTCCGTCCGGCATCAGGAATCCCATTTCTTGGCAGCACGAGTTTTAAAAAAATGTTAAGAAAAGTGGGTGGAAAAAAAATTTAATTGTGAAATATGGTTCCCACACACACACACACACATATATATATATAGGATATATATATAGGGATGTATTCAGGTCAGAACTCTAAGTATAAGTAAAACTCAAAACACTTGCAGTCCATTGGATTCTATGATCTAACGAGGTTAGATTAACGCCACGTGTCATCTAATAATGTAGAATTTTAGACTAATAATGTAGCAGATAATAATGTAGCATTTTAGTATAATAATGTACACTTAGTCTTACAATGTACATTTCTAGTCTAATAATGTATCTCTCGGCAAATAATGTAGATTTTAAGTTTGATTTTTGAAACCCATGGCGCCTGATTATTTGCATCTTGTACAAATATTTAATAGTACGACATAATTTTGACATTCATTTGTAATCTCATTTTAACTTAACACAAATTTTAATAAATTATTACTTTGGGAATAAAAATTAAATTAGCTGAATATGTTGTCTACCTATCTAAAATACTAGAAAAAAGGTAAATGTAAGCTTAAATTAAATTATTACATACAGAAAGAGTTTTTTAAGATACAAACAATACTTCAGTACAAAGATTAGGATGTAAAAAGACCACGATTGTTTATATTTGTATCTCTAAGGTAAAAATAAAAATTAAAAAATATATATAATTTCTCAATCATATAAGATTTGTATAGGTCGCTTTGCTGGTTGTGGATAATTCCAATTATGTGAGTAACGTAGCCTCAATTCAAACAGATTCAAATTAATGACATATCAGTATACGCTACTGTTTATCTACTAGTGTAATGTTTTACTAACATATTTACAATAATAAAGTGTTGGGTCTGTATTGACGTAATCGTATAAGGTGGACCGATAGTAAAGATTCTGATATGGCCGCGCACCCAACCCTAGTTAGAGGACTACGTGCTATGTGGGAAGAATTAATTACTGGATGCTAATGATATTCACCTCCAATGTACATCTTCATTGAGAGTATAATTTCGATTACTATATGTTTTTTTAAATGTAGTATAAAACGGAGAACCTTTTTAAATAAAAAAAATTAAAGACTAAAATTGGTTTTAAACATATGATCGTTTTACAATTTTGATTCATAAATTGGTCCGTTTAATGGAATTGTAAAAAATTAATGGTCAACCCGTTTTTGAAGTACTTATTATTGCCAATTCGCCTAATTAGACACTTAAACTTCATGAACTAATTATTTTATTTTTATATTTGAAAGTTGAAAATTTTGAATTCTTCTTTAATATATGCACATTACCAAACGTCTTCTTTATCATTCTAGAGATATGGAGACGTCTTGAACATTTCTAGCTTAATCAGATTTAATTCTAAACATTCGGTAGGTTAAGCAAAATAGTTCATTATCGACAACATCATATTACAACACAATTACAAATTAAGAACAATTATGATCGACACCATATAACAATATAGGCTAAGACAAAAAAGTGTATCATGATAACCCAATTACAAAAGGTGTTTCATGATAACAAAAAAGTGTATTAAGCATGTTTATCATCAAAACCATCTAAACTAACATTGAAATGCTTTCAATGATATTTATGTCATCTTCATTAATTGATGAGTGTTGTCGAATGACCACGCCATCCCTTCGTCCATCCATCCATAGTCAAATCTAGCTTGAGGAAAGAGTAATCCACAATAGTGACACATAGACCAAGCTTTTGAGAACGTCAACCAGTTCCAATTTCGACCATCTATTAGGGTCACGTTTGTGTATGTACATTCCACAAGACCATCCAGATATTACTTCCTGCACATCTTCTTTCCCACCAGCAAACACACAAAAACAACAAGAATATTCGAATTAGGATCATATCAACCAATATATAACAATATTATAACACACAATCACAATATATAACAAAATATAGAGTATTTAGACCATTGTATTCCACAAAAACGTGACCACACTCACTTTTCAAAATTGGAGGATGACTTTAATAGGCCATAAATACTCTCCATGAATGTAAAAGAAAATGAGAGTAATTTAAGTCCAACTAACTTTCTTTATTTTCAATCGGATTTAAACTTTTTCCTCCTCACACAAGAGAGCCGAATGTGGTGTATGCCACCAGGGGAATGATAAAAGGGGAGCGTCGACTTCTAACTCATGGAGAAGATGATTCCCACTAGCGATTGACCGTTAGGTTCAACAAAATTTACAAACAAAGAGAACTAGGGTTTATTTAGTGTTCTTGGGTTTTATGAGAAACAAGGAAGTGGAATGAGAAAAGGCTAATTCTTTATGGTTGGAGTTAAATATTTTCATTTTCAGATATATAAATAAAATGATTATTTAATGATGTTTAAATGTCTAATTAAGCGGATTAGTATATGAAGTCGGTAAAAAGGTGTTGACAATTAGTTTTTCATAGTTCCGTCAAAAAAATGGAAAAAGACATACTAATTTCATAAGTTAAGGACAAGAAAAAAATGTCTTGTCGTTCGGTTGTGTCCCACGACATCGGTCGCACTCGGTGCTGAACCACTGTCCAGGTCAGGTATCCCACCCGTCCAGTGGCCCCAAACCACTTCAGATAACATCTTCAACAGTAAGTATCATCGCCTCACACCTAATCACCCAAATGCTATTAATCTTGATTACGGTTTCTCATTCGAGTGTAGCCATAGTGCGTGTATAAACAGCCTTAATTTTGGTTGGTGGACAAAATATTACTATCTGCATAGTAATTCTATCATGTAATGAATTTTATCTAGTTTTCAAATCTACAAGTACCCATTACCTTAATTTTAAGTTTTATTGGTTTTTTCATTAGGATTAACAAAATTATTTAAAAATATCTTTGAAAATGAATTAATGCTACAAAGCTAATCAAATACTCTAAATATGAATATGTTTTGAATGAATTAAAAAATACTCCGTACAATTTTTTTTGAAACCAACCTAATTTGGGACATAAAAACACAAGTTAAAACAGATGTTTTTTGCGTTTATGTTCGGATTTGGGTATTAATGAATCTTTTTTTTTTTTTTTGGGTAGCCTATGTTTTAGGAATATTTGTGTAATGCGTTTTCTTTATAAAAAGATAATCCACAACTACTATCAGTTCAATTAAATAAGTCGATAAAATTTCACTTAAAAACGTATATCAAACAGGCTCCCACGTTTTCTAAAATCACTAATTAACACCATAATGAGTCCTTCCAGATATTGAGTGAACACGGTTCGTCGGTTCCACTTCCATTATTTTGAATTGACATACACATGATTATTGCTTAATTAATGTGGGACTTCAAACTTATTTAAAGGACAAAATCAATTATTACCGCCACTAAGTATGATGCTTAAGTTCTCTAGCTGCATAACTATTTTACCAAATAAATTCTCGAATTATGTTGTGTTGTCAACTCTCATATTTTGTTTTTTTTGTATGTATGTATCACTGTATGTAACACAATCATAGACCAATCAATTCAAGTTAGATTCCAGTCTTTATCATGAGTCCAACTCTAAGAAATACAAACTGATCGAGATTGTAATCGAATTTATAGTACTAATAACAGTACGCATCATTATTATTGTTACTATTTTAATTTATTGTTGTTCAAAAATATCCTTTTTAATTCATTATAATTCATAAGAGGGTAACGCAGTTATTTTATTAGTTATGTCAGACGCAACGTGAAAATCTTATTTGTGATGTGTGAATAAAATTCTAGGTCGACGGGCTTGCTTTTATTTCAGATTAGCCTGACTGTTACTCAGACTAAAATGAAACCAATCAAAATAAAATATTGTGCTAAATGAAATATATTTTATTGAAACTTAGTTTCCGATCCCTAATTTTGTTGGAATAATGCAAATAAAAGATCACATGTGAAAAATATGGATATTGCGAAAAAGACAAAATTATGTAGTACCTTTTTAAATTGTTTTAATGCAAATAAAAGATCACATATGAAGAATATGGATATTTAATAAAATTATAGTATTACTTTTAATATTTTGATCAAATAAAAAAATAGAATGTTAAATTATTTTGTCTTTTATCTTAATTTTATTACGATCTAATCTCAATTTTAATGTAGAAAAACTATCAAACAAGTAAAATGACATTTTTTATTTGTTTAAAGTGTAGATTGTTTGAAAAAAATAAAATATGACCTATTTTTGGTTAAGTCCGCTATTTTTAAAATAACCAATCATATACTTTTTTTTCAATTGTTTTATTGATTTGAATTTTAATACTACTCTATTTGTTCCCCATTAATTATCTATTTTTGTCATTTTCGTTTGTCCCTCATTAATTGTCCACTTTCACTTTTATTATTTATAGGCCTTGCATTCCACTAACTAATTACACTCACATTTTATTATAAACTAATACACAAAAATGAGACTCATATTTCACTAACTTTTTAAACTTACTCTTCTTTACATTTCTTAAAACTCGTAACAAAATTAAAGTGAACAATTATTGAGGGACGGAGGGAGTAAAAATTAGAAACTGAATACATATATATAAATTGAAAGCTCATGAAAATACTTCAGTTGACAAAGCTCATCTCAATAGGTGTTTAATTAGGTGTGTTATAACATTGTTTCGATGTCTGAAATTTGAAGTCGTTCTAGTTGATATTCGACAGTGCAACACACATAAATAAGTGGTTTGAATATGTTAACACTAAAATGCTGAAAATCATAACAAATAAATTGTCAGTTGCAAAGTAAAAACAAATTAGTAGTAGTAATCCAATAACTTGCATGCATATTTATAAGAAGTAGCAAAACACATCCATTTGTCCCTTCAGCTTAAAAAGTGACTTCATTTTTGTTGGCATCCAATAGCGCAATATAAATAAGTCATTGCATTATGTTAACACCAAAAAAAATAATTGATAAGTTGTTAAAGCATGCCAAACAAATAATATGATAACAAAACAAAAACAAAGTAATAATTCAATTACTTGAGTTTAACTTTATATCTATGGTGCCGTGCGAATTTCAAGTTAACGTGCAAATTTCAAGTCATTTTTTCATAGAAGCGGTGCAAATTAAATACCCATAAATTATTCAATTATTAACGTTTTTAGTCTTATATCTATGGAATGTCAGAATGACTTCTTGGCTCGATTTGTTAACACCGTGCAAATTTTAAGTCATTCTAACACATAAATCCTAGTTCCATCAACACTACACCAAATTGCTGCACGTCAGAGAGAGAGAGAGAAAGACAAAGATACAGAGAGATATTGATGGAGAATTGAACTAGGACATTAATTACCCGACTTAAGCTTTTATATGGCTCACGAACAACAACATTCTTACATTTCTTCAGCCACTAAATTCCAAAACACGATATGTTAAAACTAAATCATTACTGTATAATGTTGATCAATGTAAAAAGTAAAGATACTGGAATATTACTCACGTGGGTGGCAAAATGAATCAGGCGTTCTACGGACACGCCTAGGAAGATGAAGACGATGCATACTATTGCAATTGCCCACATCGCCGTTTCCAGCAGAGATTTTTCGGCTCCTCCTCCTGCCATGATGAATTTCAAAATCGGGACCTCCGGGGGAATTCTAAGTGTTTTGGCATTTGCAATTTGTATATATTTATATGCTTGTATATATAGACGGTTTGTATTAGTGGTTCAATTAATTGAGTTTGCGTAGAACTAGCTATACATTAGATTGGGTGCAAATATATACGCCCCCCATCCTCGCAAACGACGTCGTGTCGTAAGCATACTACTTCAGCAGTTTTTTTTTAAGGATATATATTAAAATAATTAAGAATATAATTAGGAAGTAAAAAATTATAATTAACTGTTTAATTTGGTCAAAATCGGGATTAAACTCGTTGACCGTTAAAAACTAACTGAACAGTTAGTGCATGACCAATTGTGATCTGAGTTGAAACGTTCAGAATGCAAAAATTTAAAAGATAAGTATAAGACCAAAATCGTAAAATGAGCATATATTTAAGATCAATTTTAGCCATTACTCTATATTATTAAATTGGTAGATAGACTAAAGGATGAGTAGTTACTGTATGCCGAAAATAGCTTTGTAATCGTCTTCCATTGACTGTCGTATACACTTTTGAAAATTGAAGGAACTTTTTGTTGATATATGAGTTTGTTATAATCAAAGTAAACCATATGCATTTATACGAAAAGTAACTCATGTCTTTTGTGTAATTAAAGTAACACATTTTCTAAAAATCTTGCATTTTTTACCGACATTTTAAGTACTTAAAATGTATCACTCAAATCCATGTTCATACTAGTTTTCTAGTCTACAAATGTCTCTATATTAAAATCTTGGTATATAATTAATAAGATGTGAGTAAAAAGTAAAAAATAAAAAAATAAAAACTAACCGAAATAAAACTCAGGCGTAGAGTCAAGTAATCGACTTTTGCCACAGACCGGAAGAAATGCCGGAAAAAACATTTCTGCCACCTAGGGAAAGGAAATGTGAGATCTCTAGATAGAAAATTGAAATAAAATTAAAAATCTAGAAAATTTTGAATATAGTTAAATCCAAAGGTGAGCAGAATTTGCGGCAAAATTACTCATAAATCTCTCCGGATCTATTTCATTGGAAGCTATATGTTATAAAAATATGAGTGTGATCAATACCAAACCAGTTTTAAACCTTAAACGCCGAACAACATCATTATAAGACAACCTGAAGTTCATTATAATTAATGAACTAATGACAAACTTATAATGAACTTCAGGTTTTTAAATTATGCTAGACGATGTCATTGTTTTTAAATCTTTGAATTCCCTATAATGAACTACAAATAAAGTTGTAATGAACTCAGCGTTATTTATAATAATGTGTTTGGTGTTTAGCGTTTAAAACTAGTTTGGTATATAAAACAATCCTACATGAATAATACTATATATGTATATGAAATACTAATAGTCTACCGCTTGATTTCATGTAGACGTAGTGTGGAGTTTGGGTCTCCTTTTCCCAACTTTTTTACCTCTTCATCTGTACATGTTTGGCCAAAAATAAGTTAATTTATCAACGATTTCAAAGTGATTAATTAAGAGATAAAAAAAAATAGTTTAATTAATTACCTTAGCCCTTCCAAAGGCCATGGTGGTCAAGCTATAAATGATTTGCATTGCTGCTACCACGAATATGTCGATGTGAATTTCATGCATACCCTCTATGGATATCAATGAAATCTTCTCCTATTATTCCACCAAAAATTATAAACTTTCCAGAATAACAAATACTAATTAACTTTAAGATTATAGCTAGGAAACTAGGTAAATGGAGTATTATGGACTTTAAGATAGCCCATTTGATATATAGGTACACTGATATAATATCATGCGCTAATCATCTAAATAGATATATAGGCTATACTGATAAAATTTCTCAATCAAACTTCAACATTATAACAAATTCCAATAAAATCATGACATGTACTAATTTAATTCTGGAAAACACATATATTCAACCGTAAGTAAGTATATCAAATAAACTCACAAATCCAATATCACATGAAGTTTTCGGCCATCACAATATTCTAATTAAACCATGATTTCTAATCAAATTTTTAAATGCAAAAACATGAACTCCATATTACATCCCGGAACATAAATCTATAGCAACTTTACGCTATAGTTTCATCAACTTGAAACAATACTGAAAACATGATTTTTACTATCTTATCCCTAACCTTAGATCCGCAATAATCCAATGCCTTTGCATGTCCATCTTCTTCTTTGAAAAATTTGCTGCACGTGAGCATAAACTCGGCCGCTCCACGCTATACACATATTTTGGATAGAGGGTCTTGTGTCACTGTTAAAAACAGTGACATAAACCCTAGTTCCATTAGCACTGCACCAAATTACCAACGTTAGAGAGAGAGAGAGAGAAAGACAGAGATATAGATAGATGGAGAAAGACAGAGATACAGATATGATATAGTAGGGACTTGAGGGAACGGATCATAGATACTCAATTAAATAATTAAATTGAGGGATGATATGCGACTTCGTCATTGCAGGTACTAATCGAACATTTGCCTCACTTACCCTTAAGAGTCAATAACAGTTGGTCAAAAATGATGGCTTTAGAGATAACCCCTTTATTCACATGACATATAGTATGTATTACTAGTACATTGAGCATGTGTGAATCCGGCTTTCTCTTTCAACTTTTGATATTTCAATTTAATTTATCACATAAAGTAATAATTCTCTAATTAAACATTATATCTATGGTGTCGTGCGAATTTCAAGTCATCGTGCAAATTTCAAGTTATTCATTCACAGACGCGGTGTGAATTAAATACACGTAAATTATTCAACTATTAGCATTTATTTCTTATATCTATGGTATGTCAGAATGACTTATCAACTCGATTTTTTAACATCGTGCAAATTTCAAGTCATTCTAGCACATAAACCTTAGTTCCATCAGCACTGCACCAAGGTACTGCAACGTCAGAGAGAGAAAGACGGAGATACAGAGAGATGGAGAATTGAACTAGGACATTAATTACCCGACTTAAGTTTTTCTATGGCTTCACGAACAGCGACGTTCTTACATTTCTTCGGCCACTAAATTCCAAAACAAGATATGTTAAAACTAAATCATTACTGTATAATTTTGATCAAGATAAAAAGTAAAAATACTGAAATATTACTCACGTGGCAGACAAAATGAATCAAGCGTTCGACAGACACACCTAGGAAGATCAAGACGATACATACTGTTGCAATCGCCCACATCGCAATTTCCAGCAGAGATCGGCCAGCTCCTCCCCCTGCCATAGTTACTTGTGTTTGTTTTTTATATAATCGTCCTAAGACATTTGATATTTTTCATGTGCATTAATTGTTATTGAACCGGTCCGATTTTTCCTCAAAAAATTATTTATAATCAGCCACATTATTGCCATTTAGCATCACTCAATGAATTATCCCCCACGCACATATACATACGATGACACACCCACAGACAGCCCCACTTCCTTACAGCATCAAATTATCATATTCCTAGATTATAAATAATATACTAATGATTATTATCTCCTTTATTAATATCTAATTATACTAGCTAGACCCTTTTTATTCCATGATTTTAGTTACATGACCACATAATTTAATTTTCTTATCTTAATATAATCATCGTACCATACACATTACGTGTATCAATTGTAAATTCATAGTTGAATATTAATGCATACACAATTAATACTACTCAAATCACATCGTAGGCTCATAGCTGCTAAATTTGAACAAATGAGTCCTCTCTTTTAATTGAACATTGATATAATTTCTTATTTAATTCCTTCAACTAATGAAAATTTCATGCATAAATATATTTTGAATTTTCCATATACCCAAAAATAATTAATAAGATAATCGATGATTGAATTACTTTATGATTATTGAAATTGACTCGTGATCAATGGGATAATTATGTTAATTATTTAATGACGTTAATTATTGAGAACAAAATTGATACTGCTTTATTTGTTATAATAAATAAAAATTTTAAATTTAGCAATAAATATAATAATAATAATAATAATAATAATAATAATAATTATTATTATTATTATTATTATTATTATTATTATTATTATTATTATTATTATTATTATTATTATTACATGTATTTGGGTTAAATAGTGTAAATTAATGTGATAGACGTGGAGAAGCCCGCCACCCCCACTATAGGAGTTGTGTGGTCAGCATCCCCTGTTGTGACATTTTGCACAACAGGGTATCCCAATCCCAAACTTAGGAGAATTATGACGTAGCCTGAGAATTATGACTTTACAAAATTTATTATATTTTTTATTCTTATTAGTTACTATTAATTTATTACCAAAAATATATAATAAACAATTCACATCATATGAATGAGGGTCTTGTTAAGTTGAGAATTTTTAGCTTAATTGAAAAATGAGATGCAATATCAGCCACTCATTTCAAAATGTCAACTGCAAGTAAATTATGTCAACTAGGGGGTATTATCATCATTTCATTTCAATAGCCAGAATATCAAATGTCAACAGCTCATATTAAAATATTAACAACTAACAAATAACACTTATAATTCACATATCAATACCGAGAATATCGAATGTCAACAACTCGTATCAATGGCGAATCCATGCACACGCATCATGTACGATTGGAGTTCAAATTCATCGCAAAATTCACACGCAATTGCGTCTGCTCTTCCTGAAGAAGGCGACGGAGATCGTGAGTTCCGGCGGCGGCGAGGCGCAGGAGGAGGAGAGAGAAGAGGCGCAGGAGGAGAGAGAGGAAGCAGCGGCTGGAGAGAGATGAAAGATGGAGAGAGAGGTCGAGAAGCAGAGAGTAAGAGATGGGAGTTGTTGTTCAAGTTTAATTACCATGAAATTAGCATTCTGTCCTTTCATAATAAATTAATCTAAAAATATTTTTTGTGTGGCAAAATCTGGACCACTCATTCAATAAAAATGAGTGACTGATATTGCATCTCATTTTCCAATTACCCTAAAAAATGTAAATTGATTATGGACCTTGACGTCTTATTTTCGGGTACCTAATTTATCAAATTTTAATAATTGTTGGGTATTCGGTTATCTGAAACACACTCCATGTATGGGTGCGTATATTTACTTATTTTTGGGTAGGGATACCCAATTTCTCGGCCACATGTACATGTATTCCCACCCCTTGCAAGTAACACCTAGTATTAAATTAATTTGTCTTCACAATAAGAATATACTCCATATTTAGCTGAGTACGAGTAACACCAATAAAAAATATTAGTATTAGATTGTCTTCCAGCTATATTTAATACTGTCAGACTACGCGTAAACTCCTATTCAATATTGTTTATTTATACTGATTCAGAAAATAACAAAAGAATATGTTTTCATAGTCAATAAATTGAACTATTCTTAGTTAGTTACTGGTCTAAGTCTATAACTTGAAATTTTGTACGCACTAGGAAAAGTTAGCAACTTACGAGCTCGTAACAAAAGTCAAAAGCCCAACTTAAGTCTCAAAAATAGGTAACTGAATATTTCGCACTTAACACTTTGCCATCACATATTACGTACTTTGTATATTAGAGCACTCATAATGGAAAAGTCCATCTCAAAGGTCTATATTTTATCAACGAGATCTATCTCCATGCAATATAATGGAAGGGTCTATCTCAACGCCTATCCAACTTCCCGTCTCATTTTAATATCAGCATTATTTCTATATTTCATTTTTAATTGTTGGTATCAAATAAAATGAGATAAAATAGTAAATATAAATAAATTCAAGACAACCGACTTGATAGTGTGAAAAGAATGAGTTGGCATTGAAAGCCGAGCATGACTAAACCAGTTTGAAGAGCTACCCGACAATATATATAATCACTATTTTCTTGTATAGCATTTATTCATATACAGATATTTGATCGATTAACTAATAATGTGTGCATGAATGTGTTATGTATACTATAATATATTTAATATCTCAAATTTGATGTGTCGGAAACATACCCTTGAGATTATAACTTCATAGTATTTCATTGATAAAATGTAGTATTAAAAAAATATACATATTTTATTGGAATAATTGAGTGAACAATTACATAAAGCTCTCTATAATGATTAACCGAGAACGACGGAGAAGGAGCATAAACTGTAGAGCGGAAGCGTACCTTGATCCATAACGAATTGAACGGCGGAATTGCTTTGCAGCGGCTATGGATCTTCCAAACGATCAGAGACATTCTTTGCAATAGTCTGGCGAGAGAATACAGAGATATCGAATGTTCTTCTAATCTTCCAAACAATCAGAGACATTCTTTGCAATAGTCTGCCGAGAGAATACAGAGATATCGAATGTTCTTCTGACGTCTGGGGACCATAACCCTAACTTATATTTATATTAAATATAAACTCTTTTATTTTCTATTCGGTCCCTCATCAAATAGAAAATCACTTTATGGTATCTACACTTATTTCCATAACAATTAAATACACTTTAGCCCAAACTTTAATCTTTATTGGATCACTTTAATTGGGCAACTGAAAGATAGCCATACACATTAAATTAGTCATGTGGAAGCCCAAATTTCTAACAATCTCCCACTTGGGCAACACATGACACCAAATAAATGTGTACAAACCAAATGAGCGCTCAAAAGTGCTATCACATAGTGTATTTCCGAACAATCTTATTATCAACCATATAAACATAGGACTAAAGGGGCAGTCACCATATATATATATTTTTTTATTTTTTTATTTTTAACAGCAAGCGGTGGAGGGTTCGTGGGTCCCTCATCCCTATATTTCTTAACTCAAAATGATACAATACTTGACCCCGCCCAAAAGTGACGTGCTGGAAACAACATTTTACAAAAGAATTTTCACCCGGAAGGAGCAAAAGATGCCAGCTAATTAATACACCTAAGAGTAGATAGGGGACAATCCTCCTCCCTAGGTTCGACACCCATGTACTCTAAGGTAAGGAGGTTCATTCTCTTGTTCGAGGAGACACTAAAATATCCTCCTCCTCATTGATGTGGATGTAGGGAACCCCTTGCTGTTCTAATTTGATGATAGCCCAAAGAACTCTCGGAATTGTCCGGATATTTAGTCTTCGAAGAGGACCATGGATGGTGCTCATAGTTGCAAGGTGAGCCGCTGCTTTGTTGCCTTCCTTTGGACATGAGGTCATTTTAATCATGCAATCCTTCCGAAGGAGAATGATACGAGCCAAAGTATGTCTTGTTTGAGCTGGCCCCTTCTCTGTTGAGTTGAGCAGGGCCGTCACTTGTGGAGCATCAGATTCAATCCAAATGTGGCGGCCAATTTCTCTCGCGAGCTCGAGTCCTCGAAGGAGTGTCAAGAGTTGTGCTTCCAAAGAGGAGTTGACAGTTAGAGGGGTGGTGAAGGCCTCCAAAAACTCCCCTTGATGTCCGCGCACAATACCACCCCCACTTGCCCATCCCGAATCTGCTTTGTAAAGCCCTTTAATGTTGAGCTTGATCCATGGAGGATCCGGGGGGATCCATCTGATTTGCTTGACTAGTTGACCACCACGTCTTTCCCTAGTCTGCACCTGAATCCGACCAGTCAGTTCAACTCCCTCCCATTGTTTAGAACAGAGGCGTCCGGAGCTGATGAGTTTGTGGATGTGCATTTGGATTTGCCAAATTACATTCTGTGCCTTGTACCTGATATCATTATGCCGGCTCTTGTTACGTTCCGCCCACAAAAACCATAAGATGAGGCAGGGGATGACTCGACTTAGATGGTTCTTCTCCGTCTGGTGAATTCTATTCGCCCATTTCTCGAGTCGATCTGGAATTGTGTCTCCAATCCACAGAAGATCTGTTGTTCCAGCAAACCACCCATCAAATTCCCTCCACACAATCACTGCACCTTGCCCTTGAACAAATAAATGTTGGAGAGATTCAGTGCTAGGCCGAAGAGGGCAGCAAAAGCATTTCGAGGCTAAGGCAATGTTCCTCCATTGGAGCTTTGTGTCTACTGGTATACGATTTGATAAGAGTCTCCACATAAAGATAGACATAGACCGAGTCAGGCCCTCATTCCATATATCTCCCAAAGCCGGAATGATTGGCCGTTGAGACCGAATGGTTTCCCAAGCCGAGGCGAGCGTGAAGTTTCCACGGCTGGATAGGGACCATCTCGGAGTATCCTGCCCATCTTCAAGGATAGGGACCTGAATAATTTCGTCGATAACCTGCTGCGAGAGACCAGCTTGCATGTGTAAGCGTTGAAGTTTGGCCGGACTCCATTGTCCATCCTGCCAGAACTCCGCGACACGGGTTGTTGCTCTCATCCTTTCGTCTAGACATAATTCTCTCAAGGGGACATCTTTGAGCCAAATATCATCCCAGAAAAGAATATCACCTTTTCCAATCATCCACCGGATAAAAGGTTGAGCCTGACCCCAAGCTTTTGAAAGTCGTTTCCATGTTGGGCTGCTTCTTCTCGAAACCGAGGAAGTTAGAGGTGATTTGCTTCTACAATATTTGTTATATATGTGTTTCGCCCATAGGGAGTTTTGCTCCCTGAACCTCCACCATAGCTTGATATTAAAAGCTCTAAGGACCTCCTCAAAACGCCGTATCCCGAGACCTCCCTCCGTCGTTGGGAGGCACACCTGCTCCCATCCGATCCAATGTGTCCCTCGTCGTTCACTTGTCGCCCCCCAAAAGAATCTAGCAAGTTGTTGTTCAAGCATCTTGAGAGCCCCACTAGTAGGTTCAATAGCTTGAAAAATATGTAGAGGGATTGCCTCTAGTGTGTTTTTAATAAGGGTGAGCCTCCCTCCAAAAGATAGGTGTCTATGCGCCCAGCCACTAATTCTTCTAGCAATCTTCTCGCGGATGAAGAGGAACATGTCTATTTTCTTGACACCCTGATAGATTGGGACACCCAAATATAAGAAATGGAATGAGCCTTTTGGGAATCCTCCCTCCGTTTGTATATCGGATGCCCAGCCTTCGTTGGCATCAGCAATGTAGAATGTGCTCTTAGAAGGACTGATTTGCTGCCCCGAAACTGCTTCATAATCGGTGAGGCATTCCTTGAGTAGATGGAGAGAGTTAGGATTGGCTTGCGTGAAAATAAGAATATCATCCGCATACGCAAGATGGCTAATTTCCCCGCACCCTCTAGTTGATTTGAAGGTCATTTCCCCGCAGTCACCATATTTTTTCATGATTAAACCCATCAGTAATCACATATGCAAATATAATCAACAACAGATCAATTATGGAGTGTAGCATGAAAATTTCATGCAAGGTGATCATACATGTCTATTTCCAACTGGTCCTCCCAAATTGAGATCAAACCAAAATATAATGGACAAAACATAATACTTTATTTCTGCAGAGAATAACATGAGTTTTATAACTACATGTTCAAAATACAATATAGATCAATAACCAAAACTACTCCCTGAACGGAAGTATCCTTAAACAACATAACACCCATTTAGGCTACATGCCCATGAAAGACCTTGGGTGATAGTCCTTTAATGATTGGATATGTAATCATCAAATCCATTCCCGTATGCTCTATAGGTATTTGTCCATTCTGAACTTTTACTTGCAACCAAGAAACTTATGACATAGCATAGCTCTTGTTGTTTAGAATATAACACTGCAGAGTTATTGTCACAACATAACTTAAACGGTCTTTCAATACCTTTCAGTATGCAGCCTAGTGACAAAATTTCACAGTCATATTCAATAACTAGATGCCCCAAAACAAGTTACGAATTCTGTTGTCATGGCAGAAGTAGCTACAAGTGTTTGCTCAGCACTTCTCCACAAAATGGCTCTACAGCCAACAGACACACGTAACTTAAAATGGATCATTTACTGTATTGGCATCTAACAAAATCAGAATCAAAATTCCTAAAGATCTCTCCAAATGATCTGATTTTTTGTATGCGAGCATGTAATGCTTAGTTCTCTATAAATATCTCATAACCCGTTTTGCTGCTTCATAATGATCCATATCAGGTTATTGAAATATCTGCCCAACATATAAACAATTAAAACCAAATTGGGTCTAATACACACTTGAACACACATTAGGCTCCCAACAC
>NC_062969.1:37442498-37461746 GCF_023119035.1 Salvia hispanica | reverse complement strand
TCTCTCTCTCTCTCTCTCTCTCTCTCTATATATATATATATATATATATATATATATATAGAGTCCCATTATCCACAAATCCACTCTTAAAGACCGAACCACTGAACCCTACCAAATTAGGGCTTTTAGATCTAGTTTTTTATGGATAAGATACAGAAATTTATAAATTGTTTTCTAATAAACATCACGAGCCTATTTTAATTCATCCGAAGGTAAATAAGTTATACTAACATGTTACGAAGATTTAACTTCGTTCCAGAATATATTACTTCATTCTAGTAGGTTTTTACTTCATTCTATTAGGTTTTTACTTCATTCCAGTAGGTTTTTATTTCATTCCAGTACGTAAATGTGGTTTCGCCGTCGCGTGCCGTTCTTTCTCTCTACAATATCTATCACCACCGCCATGACACTAATATTGGTTTAATAAACACATGGAATAATGTACTACCTCTGTCTCTGAAAATTTGATACAGTTACCATTTCGATCCGTCCCTGAATCTCTCTACAATATCTATCACCACCGCCATGGCGCTAATATTGGTTTAATAAACACATGGAATAATGTAATAAATTATTGGAATGAAGTATGTGTAGAAGCATTTGAAGTCCTACTGGAATGAAGTAAAAATCTTTTCTAATGAAGTAATAACGTTCCTGAATGAAGTAATAAACTCACTTGAATAAATTGCATTTTTAAATGTTAATCAAGTAAAAACCCACGTCAATGAATTTGAATAAAACATATGTTGAATCATTTCAAAACCTACTGGAAGCAAGTAAAAACATGTTGTAGTTTCAAGGTATTAGGTACAAAATGAAGTAATAAACCTATACAATGAAGTAAAATGGGCTAGTAATGAAGTAGAAAATTTTTTTACAGCAGCACATCTCATCAAAAAAACTAGATCTAATGGCCCAAATTTGATCTCTAGTTCGGCCTTTAAAATTGGTTCGACATTGATCACAACTCTATATATATATATATATATATAACCAGAAACAATAAATATCATAAACAATTTCATATCCATATGCATATGCCTCTATGATCATTTATAATATTATGTGACTGATCAAGCCTAGTATCTGCCCGGGATTTCCATTGTATACGACCAGTAGGTCCTTTATATTTATTTGACCTTTCCACGAAGGCCCCTCTTTGCTCTTATGTTTTGACTCGTAAGTCTATTATCATTGTATATGACCCGTAGGTCTATTGTCATTGTATATCAGATCCAGAGCAAGACAGACACATATCCTTTTTAATCTCATGATTCCAATACTATACATCAAATATATCCATTGCACCAATTACATAGCAATATATTCCATCAATTAATGCCAATACTATAGATAAACATATCCATTACACAAATCACATATTCATGTCATATTTCACCATCAATATCAAATAACACATAATCATTTCAAGCTCATATTATATAATTCAAATATCCACTCTAATTTAACTCATAACAATCAATCATATAAAATATTTAAAATTAAAAATATAATTTATACACACCTGATTAAGACGAATAAGACGAATGATCTAATCGAATTCCTTAATTCCTTAAGCTCATCTACAATCTTTAATCCAAATAATGATCTAATCGAATTCCTTAATTCCTTAAGCTCATCTACAATCTTTAATCCAAAATAATGTTCCTCACATATAACTCTCTCTCTCTTCCTAATTTATTTTTGTTCTCGTCTTCTCTTTTGATACTTTTAATCTCTCCTCCTGATTCCCTAATTTGCAACATATATTTTATTCACAAAGTATGGCTATCAACTACAGTTAGAAGTCCACCGACTTAGTGTGAAAAGCTTTTATTATTTTTTCCAAAATATTTATAAGATTGACACTTTCTACTTGATTTTAATACGTGTCCGAGCACCACTATTTAATTGCATGGAAAATATTATGCTAGTACTTTAAAATTATCCATTCATTAATAATATACATACTACTCCACTAGATATACATGCTATTGATTTCCAAGCAATGCATATAAATGTTTAACTTATTTCCATAACAACTTCGATTCCTTTTTATTTACGCATTGTGTTCTACTAACTTTAAATCACCAAACACACACACATACACATACCTATGTACAAGTACGTATATATTTAATAGCATGCACAATCTCAAACGATATTATACATATACTTTTTTATACTATAAATTTATTATTTCTATATTTTAAAAAAATCCTAACTATATATATAATCTTCAATTATATCCATTTAATATATTTATTATTCGGATGACAATAAAATGTGCAAATAAAATACGAATATTCAAAACTATTCATGTTTTGGGTCATGGATGTCACACTACTCACTCTCTAGTTGCTAACTAGAACTAATTTAAGACCATAGGATTATAGAAATCTAGTGGTTTAAAATTTGCCACGTGCAATTTTTATTTTTATTAATTAAATAAAAAAACTACTAAATTAGGGTTTTGGATGAAAATGTCAATATAGTGTGTTGAAAATATCAATACGAAAAATATCAACACAATTTTGTATTGACATTTTATATGTATTATATTGATATATTATGATAGCAACATTGATATTAATCTGCTACTTGAATTATACGAAAATTTAAGATTTTTTTTCAAATTTTGACGTCGTTATGCGAGTGTGATCTCGTTAGAATCCCTATAAAATTATCTTTAATTTTATATAAGTTGTGTAAAAATATATTTTAAATTAAGATAGTTATAATCATTTAAAGTTTGTGGATGTTTCTTGATAGTTGGTTATAACTAACTTTTGATAAATTGACATTAATACCCAAATTTTATGTGTATTGCATTGATATTCATATGGATGGATGATCTTGTGCCTTGATTTAATAATCTAATGTCCATCAATTAGTTTGTAACACCCACTATTAGATCGAAAAAAAACCGATTAAATTTGAGAAGTCACAATTTTGATACCATCAAAAGTGGTCAATTAAAAGTCTTTTTACAAATATTTAAAATCAGCATTTACAATATATTCTAACATCATTTACCAATATAACCGAAGCTACTAATCTTAATTTTGCGTATAACACATCTCTATCCAAATCCAACTAAACCCAACCAATTTCAACATAGTGATGAGCCCTTACATTTGGTCATTTCATTATCATCAGGCCAAGGCTTCTAAGCTTTCAAAATAGCAATCAAAACATGTTTATCGATATCTAAACATAACGTGTTACAAATTATTAAACATAAATTCACATACTAAATCAGTCCCATCCTAACCAACAGTTTCAGATTGTATAACTTCATAAATAATGAATTTCAATAGGTAAAAAATAGTATAGATAGATTGAGCTTACTCAATTTATTAAAATTAACGTGATCGGATCGAGCTTTCGAC
The DNA here is from genome assembly GCF_023119035.1 of Salvia hispanica. Taxonomy (NCBI): domain Eukaryota; kingdom Viridiplantae; phylum Streptophyta; class Magnoliopsida; order Lamiales; family Lamiaceae; genus Salvia; species Salvia hispanica. The sequence continues at coordinate 37,458,351 of NC_062969.1, read as the reverse complement.
GGAAAATTTGAAGATGTTGCTCATACTGAAACTTCACAGTTTCTCCGTCCATGGAAATGCCGAGCACCCTCTCTCCCCCCTTGGGTATATATGTATAAATAGCATCCACTATGGTTTTAAAATTATACAAGTGGCATAATTTCCAATAAACACATGTAACTTTTCTTTTACTAGAATTTTCCATAAATTTCAAGACATATTGAAGTCAAGGCATATCCAAGATGATGAAAATTTCGTGCCTCATGCTTTAAACAAGATAATATATTTCATTTCATTTAAATTTACTAAAATAACCCTCTAATCAATCATATATCCAATATTTTTGTTCTCTACGAATTTAATCCATATATAAAGTTCAACATTTAATTAATATAATACCAATCATACAAAAGAATATCTCATTATTTTAATTAGTACTCTTCACGTTTTCGAAGAAATCAGTCGAAGACTAAACTGACTATTTTCGAAATTTATTAAAACAAAACCTCCTTATTTCACATCATATGGTAAACTATTATTATTTCCGATATTAAATTATTCATTGAAAGCTCTAATTCATCAATTTTCTCATCCGAATAGCAATTCCGTCTAGGGTCGTTTTTGGGATGTTACATAGTTACAGTTAGTAATTTAGGGGTGAGTTAGCAATATAACACACCCCTAATATTAATTAAGTTTTATGTTTTTATTTTGAAAATATTTTAATTTTGATTTTAATTTCTTTAAAATTCATAACTTTTTAAAATATTACGATCAATATTCGATAAAAAAAAATATATTAATATAGGGGTGCGTTAAAATGACAACACTCTTAAAATGACACTGTGACACCACACTAGACTACAATATTTTATATGCTAGACTGCAATAGTATAAACGCTAGACAACAATCTACAACAATATATGAATTGCAGTCTAGCGTATTGGATATTGCAGTCTAGCATATTGGATATTGCAGGCCGCGTCACCTTGCAGTCTAGAGTATTGGATATTGCAGTCTAAAGTATTGGATGTTGCAGTCCGCGTAAATTTACCCTTGCGAATTTTTTATGATTGCCACATGGCAGCTGATTATTCGTCCACGTGTACAAATGATTGGTTAGGAATGGTGGTATAGTGTTATTTTAAGATGTGTCACATCCCTATTAATATATACTTAAATCGTCCATTTAATATTTTAAAGTTATACTATATAAAAAAATTCGACCAAGTGGCCATCTATAATTCTATATAAACATATACTAATTATATTAAACTTTACAGAATTTTGCCGGTGTAAGAAATGAGATATGACCAAGGTCTCTTAGCATCCTTCCAAGTGAAGCATCGATCAATTCGTTCTTCACATCGAACATTCAAATTATTACCTCCGAAAATCGGACAAAACTGCATCTTTTCGTCGAGCGGAATCGCTTCGTCTCTGTAGGATGGATTCTCTTTTCTTGGATGATCAAAGAAGGGAACATTTTTCCACCACAGCTTCGCAGCCTGCAATAAAATGATCTAATATATCAAACAAATTGAAAAAAGAAAGGAAAAAAAGACCTTATAATATCGTTATATAAATAACTTACATTCCAATAGGCCATGATCGAGACTCGATGAGGCATCAACCAGAAGAATGCCTCAAGATCATCCGATGAAATGGGCATCGGAGTTGCGACTTTCGTGGCTGTGAAGGAGGCTCGGAAGTAGGTTCCGAGCTTCGGGTGTTCGACTGCGATGAATGAGAACAAATTTTCACCGGGTTCGCTCACTTTCAGCCTCCAGCTCCCAAGCATGTCCTTCAATTATTGGTGGTAGAAATAATTTTGAATCAATATCTAAATGTTGATTTATATGTATATATGTTGGAATAGTGCAAGAATATTCAAGAATTTGATGAAAGGTCACACTTTCACCCCACGGTGTATTGCTGGCCTGAAACAATAGTTAATTTTGTCCCATGTTAATTAGATATATATTTTATAGAGAGAGAGAGAGAGAAAAAAAAATGGTTGATTAGGGTGTTACCTCAACGAGGCATTTCTTGAGAATTTTGGTGGAACCTTCAATTTCATAGCAATAGTAGTAATTAACTGGACTTCTTTCATATCCGAGACTTGTTGGTATCCTCAAAAGATGTCTGTTCAATACAAAATCTAAATATGTTAGAGAAATAATTTAGATCAACAATTTTAAATGTGTAACTTATGATATTGTTACAATTAAAACGTGGCTGGAATATGCATGAAATTAGATGAAGTAGAAAGAAGTATTACACGGGCCCGTTTGTCTTGGCGGCGCGGCGGGCATCGTTGGCGGAGAGGTATTTGGGAGGGGAGTAGGGCGGGCGGTCGAGGTCGATTAGAGCATAACGAGCCGGGAAACGGAAGGCGTTGCGGGCCGGGTGGCGTCGCTCGTGGTAGACTGTGCCTTCGTATAGTGCGATGACATTTCCAATCTCCTCCGAGGTTCGGGCAGAGGAGATGCGGCGGAGGAGGAGGCGGAGGCCTAGGAGGAGTGATAGTATAGTGGACGTAATAGTAGTGTAGATTATGTAGCATAGCACAAATAGAGGAGACATTTTGTCTTTGAGTAACTAAGGCTTGATTTAGGTTGGGGTGTGTGTTTAAAATCTCGTGGTTTCCAAATTATAGAAGCATGATAGATTAAGACATTTCGACTTTTTATTTATGTTGGACTATATAACAACAGAAATTACATAATTTCTAGGTAGGTTCTTGGTCCACTTTAACCATATGTAATCCAAACAATGTGGTCTTCTAATATTTTTAAATTTAATATAATACAAAATACTAGCGTGTGTGAGTGTGAACACTTGATAATATAATTTGAATTTGAAATAGTAGTTCATGTGAAATATATGTGGTAATGTTTTTTACCACCTTAATTAACGACGACTTTATTCAAAGAATTATTCAGGTTAGAAATGAAAAGATTAAGCCAATAATAATAGTAATAATTATAATACTAATAGTAATAATAATAATAATAATTAATAAAATAGTAGTAACAATTTAGCAACAGTTATCATCATATTCCATCAGGCGGTAGAAATATCAATATTAAAAAAAAACTAAAAATTATCCAATGTTGAATCCATCTTCAGTTAACTTCAATATTTGTTTTGGAAGATATGCATAGTACTTCCTCCGTTCCCTGTAGTTGAGGCAGAACATTTCGGAATGGAGTTTAAGAAATGGATGTTTTGTGTGTTAAGTAGATAGATAAAAACATAAGAGAGATAGAAAAGTAGAAAGAATAAACTAAAAAGATTAAAATAAAAGTAAGAATGAGAAAAGTTACTATATATAAACACCACTTAACTACGAGGGAACTTTCAAAAATTAAAAATGAGTCAACTACGAGGGAATGGAGGAAGTATTTTGTCGTTGGAATGAAACATACTCACGTACCTAAGAGTGGTTAGATGGGAAAGCTACCATCGTATTAATTTACTCCATTAAATAGCACTCTTGACTGACTTCTTCAGAGCCAGCCCATGACTACAAGTCTACAATACATGCCTTTTATGGCACTTAAATTTCCATGTTCAGAAAGTAGTGTATAATTATATCCCACCTGCTATACTAGAGTACTAAATTAATTAATTAGTCCACAAAATATATTGAATTATATGGAGCGCGTTTCATGCCAATGTCAATGCATGTTAAATTTGTGGTTGATTGATAACAGATTGTTACAATTGGGTGCGTTAGGGTGACACCTAAGCATGTTTATTCGACTGGTTTCGGTTTTAATCGGATTGGTTGACAATTTTTCATAAATCCTGAAAACCAAAATCGGGACCGGAACCGGAATCGATGCTTAATTTTAATCCGAATTTATTTATAATTTTAAATAATTCAATTCTAATAAAATAATAATCCAACATCTGGATATATAACAAATAAATACACAAAAAATACAAATCAATAATACAATAATATTCTTATATGGGTAAGAGTTATGCCAAGTGTAGTAGGTCGGACTAGTTTATGTCGGCAATTCTTTTATTAAAAAAGGACTTCTAAAATTTAGCATTTTCTAAAGGAGTTTTAAAATTGAATTCTATTTTCCTTTTTTTTTTGTGAAATAAATCTTCAATGGGATTTCCTATACTAATTGATCTTGTTGTGGCTTTTTGGTTTAATACGGAGCAGTTAATAAATCATTTACAAACAGGTTAAAATCGTATATTAAATGAATTGTTACATAAATTTGTTATAAAGTTAAATTTCTATCATATGAAATGATATTGTATTTGTATAGTTCTTTTGAAAATTAAAAATAAACTTATCTTCTACTCATAATAGTTAGTTAGTTCAAAAAAAATGGATTTGGGAAATAATTGTGGATTCAAAACATCACGTTTTAAATATTTTAAATACTTCAGAAAACAGAGCTCGCAAATTTAACAGTGTTTAAATCCTAAAATTAAACAATGTCTAATACGATGAATGAGTTTGAGATGACAGATTTGGGTCTGTTAAGTTTTTTTCTTGGTCTAAAGTTGAAGCAAAGCAAGGATGGAATTTTTGTGAGCCAAGAGAAGCATGCTACTGATCTGTTGAAGAAATTTCACATGACCAACTGTGAAATTGCAACAACGCCGATGAGTGTTAATGAGAAGTTACAGCGTGTTGATGGCACTGAACATGCTGATGGTACAATATATAGGAGTCTTGTTGGAGGACTTAACTACCTTATTCAAACAAGGCTTGACATTGCTTATCCTGTAAGTGTAGTGTCGAGATATATGCATAATTCAACCAAGCAGCGTCTTGGTGCAGCTAGAATAATACTCTGTTATGTTGTTGGTACACTAAAATTTGGATTATAGTATAGTAAAGTTTCAAACTTCAAATTGGTCAGGTATATCGATACTGACTGGGTAGGGTGCTTAGATGATAGAAAAAACACATCTGTAATGTTTTTAGCGTTGGTTCTAGGGTTGTAACTTGGAGTTCAAAGAAGCAAGACACATAGCCATATCCTCATTTGAAGCAGAGTATGCAGCAGCTACATCAGCAGCACGGCATGCTTTGTGGCTCCAAAAATTGCTTATTGAATTTCCCCTTGATCACAATGATGCTACAGTTATATATTGTGACAACAGGTCTACTATTGCAATGGCGAAAAACCCGATTTTTCATGGTAGAACAAAGCACATAGATGTGCAGCACCACTTCATACGCAAGTTGGTTGCAGCTGGAAAGATTCAAGTGAAGTTTTGTGGTACAAATGAGCATACCACTGATCTCTTCACCAAATCGCTACCGCAAGCTAAACATCAGTTTTTCACATCTCAGTTAGGAGTATGTGAATTTGAATCAAGGGGAGTGTTGAAAGTGTTCAATTAATTTTGTATATATTGGATAAGTTCGGAGTTGGTTATTATTATTAGATTAGGACAGTATCAGTTATGTGACAGTTCCTATTTATTATGAAAGTAGATATTTGGTAGTTATTTTTGTAGCATTATAAAAGGTGTGGTCAATTTCTTTACTCAGACTCAGATATGCTTTTACCACAATATAAAACGTATCTTGCTAATCAAGCATGATAATTAAACAAAATCCTTACAAAAAATATGGAAAATAAATAAGGATAACTAACTAATAAAAGATACTCCCTCCGTCCCACATAATTTTACCTACTTTGACCCGGCACGGGTTTTAAGAAATTTAATGGAAAGTGAGTTGAAAAAGTTAGTGTGATGTGGGTCCTACTCTTAAAGTATTACTTTTATAATAAAATGTGAGTAAGAATGAGTTAGTGGAATATGGAGTCCACTACCAAAAATGGTAAAAGTGAAATGTGTAAAATTATATGGGACGGCCTAAAATGGAATACTGGGTAAAATTATATGGGACGGAGGGAGTACTAAATTAAATAAAATAAAGCTATATTGGAGATGATCTTCGCGAGATTTGCTAAATCGAGGACCCTATCAAAACATCTCGATGAATTATTCGACTCTCTATATCTATGTCTGTTTCTCCACACCCGTGATTTAAAGAATTGGTATCATGGAATTGAAATATGGAGGTTCGTATTCATGGAATTGTGGAGAAATTATCTTTGTTGGATAGACAATCGCAGAATAAATCTTGAGTCACTCACGATTTCTCTCTACTTTCTCAGATTTTTGGTAGAATAATGAAAATTGATTGCATTGTGAAGTTGAAGGAGAAATAAATATTTGATTTGTTTGTTGGAGATATTTTGGGTATTGGGTGAAGTTGCGAGATGATGAGAAGAATTGGTTTTGGCTTCTCAAAGTGACTTAGAAGGAACAAATAGACTAGAAAGGAATACTCCCTCCGTCCCATGTTACTCGCACTTTTCATTTTAGGCCGTAAATTTGAGATTGATTTTTTAGTGTAATTAAATTAGAATTTTAAATGTAGTGAGACATCACTTTACAAACGACTTCTTAACTTAATCTAACATATTAATTAAATGCATTAATTCTAACTTAAACTATAAATAGTATAAAGAGTTTGTGACGTGCCGAAAAGTAAAAGTGCGAGTAACATGGGACGGAGGGAGTACATGATTTGGCTTAATATATAAATTTATTTCCTATAGTCAATATCATATGTCTCGTTCTTTAATTTCCATTTGCATATTTTCATTGGTCGTAAATCGAGTCCTTCAACCGTATAAAGAGCTTGGTCTTAAACAAAAGAAAAAATTGGATTGTACAAACGACATATTTGCGAACAAAAAAGAAAAGGTAGAAAAAGTAGGAGTGTTAGAATGTCCACAATAGTCCGGAACAGCCACGTCATAGCCACAAAAACTTGTCCACAGCCACAAAAAACTCTTCTGCCACATCATCACAAAATAAATTAAGAAAATTTAAAAAAAATGGTACGGACGACTATCGCGGCTCCCTTTCGACGTGCAATAGGCGCCGCGGTTCCACCACCACCTCCGCCCTGTCCAGGCGTCCACGCTGCAAATGTGGCTCCCCCCAGGCTCACCCTTGTCCAGCAATAGACCGTCGCAGCACTGCTATTGCGGACGCTCTTACAATCCTAATTGGTGCCTCTTCTCTCTCTATATTTAATTCTCAATTACGCAGCAACAGCCGCTCTCTTTCCTCAACTAAGAGCATCTGCAATAGCGGACATCAACATGGACTAGCCATATGCTAGCGGGAAGGGCGTGGGGGACGTCCGCTATTGCGTTAGGCTAACGCGATGGACGTCCCGAAGACGGACGGGCTCTCATCGCGGACTAGCACGGTTAGCCGATCGATCGTTCGTTATTGCGCAGACAAGCGATCTGTTAGCCAATTTTTTTATTATTTTTAAAGTTTGTTTATTTATACTCTATATTAAAAATTCATTGCACTTCATTTTTTTAATATTTGATAAACACCAATAACTAAAATGAATTAATCGTATTTGTCAATTTATTTGCTAGGCTAGGGCCTTGGCTAGCCTATTGCTAGACTTTTATTGGGTTGTGGGAAGTTCTTGATGACGTGGCATGTTGTGAGATGTTCTTGATGATATGGCGGGAGTAGTTTTTAGCTATGTTATTGCTATTGGCTAGTCCTATTTACTGCGGATGCTTGAAACAGAAATTAATTTGGTGAAAAGGCGCAGATTAGGCCCAAACAAAGAAATGAATTAGATCCTTTTGTTCAGTAAATTGTTAGGCCCAACATTGTACGTTTGACTTTGGCTTATTATTTTAGTTAAAAAGGTACAAAGTGCAAAAAACAACACAATGACTATATGAAAGTAGTCAAAGATCCAGACCAATATTTAGTTTTATTTGTATCTTTAGAGTACTCCCAATGGGTCGGCGTTAAATCCGGCGAAAAATCGCCGATTATCGCCGGATTATCGCCGGGCGTTGGGGAGAATTCGGCGATAATTCGGCGTTAATTCTACCGAATTAACGCCAACTCCCGAAAATTCGCCGGATTATCGCCGGATTATCGCCGACCACTGTGGGCGATAATCCGGCGATAAAAATAGTTTTTTTTTTTTTTTTTTTTTTAATTTTCCCCCCTATAAATACACACCTTCTCTTCATTCTCTCCCCATCCTCATCCCTTTTCTCTCTTCATTCTCTCCTCATCCTCATCCATTTTCTCTCTTCATTTATTTTCTCTCTCTCCATCTATATTTAATGAATTCTGAATCATCTTCTCATTCTCGGTCCGACGAGGAGATATCTCATTCTTCTTCCGAAGAGGAGGTACCTCCCGCTCCCACCGGATGGGATGTCGCGGGTTTCGCCAACAACCCAGTCAACAACTATATCTCCCGTTTCATACAAAGCGAGCTTGCTCGAATGCAGCAGCCACCCCAACGGCCAATCCGCAGGCGGCGCCGATACATCCACCGCGACCACGCTGGTGGGCACGATCGGCTGTTCGCCGATTATTTTGCTGAGGAACCACGTTATCCGGCAGATGTATTTCGTCGCCGATTCAGAATGCGCCGCTCCCTCTTCCTGCGCATTGTTAATGCGTTGTCCGCGCGTTACCCCGAGTTCCAGCTCCAGCGAGACGCCACAGGGAAGCTCGGTCTATCGCCCCTGCAGAAATGCACTGTTGCCATCCGACAATTGGCATATGGAGGGTCCGCCGACATGTTCGATGAGTATCTGCAATGCGGCGAGACGACTGGCAACGAGTGCCTGAAGAATTTTTGTCAGGGCGTGCGAGAGATATTTGGGGGGCACTACCTTCGCTCGCCGGACGCAGCTGACTGCCAGTTCCTGCTGGATTGGCACTGGAGGACCCACGGCTTTCCGGGGATGCTCGGCAGCATCGACTGTATGCACTGGCAGTGGAAGAACTGCCCAACCGCGTGGCGAGGCCAGTTCACTACCGGCTACAAAGGTACGCATCCCACCATCATTCTTGAAGCCGTTGCCGACCAACGGCTTTGGATTTGGCATGCTTATTTTGGTATAGCCGGGTCGAACAACGACCTAAATGTTCTCAATTCGTCGCCCCTTTTCAACGAGCGGATCAACGGGTTAGGCCCCTCCATCGAATTCACGGCCAATGGCAATGTGCATAACATGGGGTACTACCTGGCTGACGGCATCTATCCGCAATGGCCCGTGTTTTTGAAGACGATCAGATGCCCAATCGGAGATAGTAGAAAGTATTTTGCCCGAGCGCAAGAGTCTGCGCGCAAGGATGTGGAGAGGGCGTTTGGGGTGCTCCAAGCACGATTTGCACTGGTAAAGGGCCCGACGCGCTTTTACTACCAGGGGGATATTGCCGACATCATGTATGCGTGCATCATCATGCATAACATGATCATCGAGGATGAACACGAAGGCGTCCTCAACGTCACCAACGACACCAGTGTTGCATCATCGAGTCACGGTGTCTCAACCGAGTCCGAGTCCGCCCGCCGGGGTGTACCGTACAACGAACATGAACGGTTCAAGGCGTTCATGGACATACACCAAAAGGAGGCCCATCGAGCACTACAACACGATATGATCGAAGAATTGTGGGCAAATAGAAACCGCGCCCACCGCCCTTGAATTTTTTTACTTTGAATTTTTTTTTCCGTTCCTGTACTATTTTTTTTTAAATTTTCGTCGTTGTAATTTTTTACTCGTGTTTAATACAACGAACTTTATTACTATTATTTGTCTTGTCTTATAAATTAGCTAGCTTTATTATATACAAAAATAAAACAATTAAATTAGTAATGATGTAAAAATGAAATGTTGAGTTAGAGAGAAATAAGGGAGAAACCATTGGAGCAGTTAGCTAAAAGTTGGCTAAAAACTGGGGATAAATTTTGGTGCTGATGTGGCGCTGATGTGGCAGGAGTTATGGAGAAATAAGGGAGTTTTTAGCCGGACCATTGGGAGTGCTCTTAATCTCCTTAATTTTTTTTTGGAGCAAAATTTAAACCTTTTTTATAATCATATGCTATAATTGTATCGATTTGAGGTGTACACCTATAATTTTCTTTGTGGCTCCAAATCCCCAATACTAATTGTTAAATCAAATTGAGGTGGGGCATTAACCCTACAATTATTTTGTCGAATCACAAAATATATGTGGGTGTGTTGGTGTTGCGATATATACATGAGTTGTGATACATTAAAAATATGATGTTAAAATAGATTAATTCAATATTTACATATATAGAAAGTATGGATGTGACCGGTTGCTAATTATTTGTTAATTGTTACTATGAAATTGTTATATTGCTAACTCAATATTTAATTGCTAATTATAATTAAATAATAGTTATTAGATATTCAAATTAAAGGCCTAGATCATTAGTCTCGGAATGTCAATACGATCAACAAAAAACGTCAATAATGATATTAAGGTCAATTTACAACAAATTAGTTGTAACTAACTTTTGAAAAATATTTCATAACTTTAAAACGCATATAACTTTCTCGATTTAAATTATTTTTTCGCACATATATCAAATTAAAGATAATTTTATAAGGATTCTAACGAAATCTCACTTGCATATGTTCCGATGTCAAAATTTGAAAAAAAAAATTGAAAATTTACAATTTTTCGTACAGCAACAAATGTCAACATGATATATAAAATACTCCCTCCGTCCCTGAAAATTTGGCACCTATTTGCTTTTTCGTCCGTCCCAAAAAATTTATCACCTTTCATTTTTACCATTTTTTGTAGTGGACCCTACATTCAACTAACTCATTCCCACTCACATTTTATATTGAAACTAATATATAAAAGTAGGAGCTACGTGCCACTAATTTTTTCTACCCACTTTTTGTTATATTTCTTAAAATTCGTGTCGGATCAAATGGTGCCAAATTTTAAGGGACGAAGGGAGTATGTCAATATAAGCTATGTGTTGACATTCTCAAATCATTGTGTTGATATTTTTGAAACACTATATTGACATTTTCATCTGAAACCCTTATTTGGTAGTTTTTTATCTTTTTCAATTTAATTAATAAAAACGAAAGTTACACGTGGCAAATTGTAGACTACAAGTTTTCTAAAATCCTACTCCCTCCGTCCCAAGATATTAGACTCATATACCATTTTGGGGTGTCCCAACATATTTGAGCCAATTCTATTTATGGTAAAAATTTACTTTACTACCAACTCCACTTAGAGCATCCACAATGGTCGACGAGCAACCGGCTAGCCGATTCCTGGCGCTGGCCGATCCGCTCGCCGAACCATTGCAATCGGCGAGCGCCATTTCGGCGAGAAATTCGGCGAGCGCTGGCCGATCCGCTCACCGCCATTGTAGGCTGGTGATCGGCGAGCGATCGGCCAGCGCATTTTTTTTTAATTAAATTTTCGAAACATTATATATACGCGATTTTCACGTCATTTTCATTCGCACCACTTGTGTTAACGAGTTTTCTCTCTCTCTTCATTTCTGTACAAGAGCAACAACGCGAACTAGATAACAACAACGAGTCTACTCCAGCGACGAGCGGGACTCAAACTCCCACAGTACCCGCGGGAGCTGGATGGGAGCCGATGGGCGGGTACTACAACATGTACCCTTGGCAGCAGATGATGCCCGGGATGGCGGCCAGGGATACTATGGCATCCGGGGGGATGCAGATGACGCCGCAGGGCGATGGGCAGGGGGTACCGGGGATGCAACCCGTGTTAGAGTTTGTATACTAGAAATCACCTTTCGAGTGATTGAATACTATTAAAACTCTTATTTTATTTTCCAAAAGAATAAACAGATTATTTTTGTCATAATGTTGTTATGTTTTACATTTAATGGATGTTTATTACATGTTTAAATGTGTAAGTAACTTAACAAAGTCAGTCTTTGTTTTAGTAGACCGGTTGTGGGCGTTGTTTACTTTAAGGTAACACGGTCAGTTCTGAACAAAGAAAAAGAAGAATTTCACAACCTAGATAGGCTTAGACTACATATCGTGAAAGGTTGCAATGTCAGTCCGATTATTTCTAAGCCTTACTGAAATAAGATGTCGTTGGTGTGGTATAGCACTTGAATTGGATCTAACAGCGAGACATGTCTTTATGCTATCTACTGAAAGACGAGGTCTTGTAAATTATTATTTCTTAATCAATGTATGTTAGCATTTAGCATACGGTATTGATTACGCACTACTTTGACTTACCAAAGGTGCGGGTTTTTCGCAACCCAATAAGCCTGGTATATTGGGTAGTGGTGATTAATATCTAGCGGTGCTAGAATTGCTATTATGTTGAATCGTGCGCTAGGTGAGTCTCGTTTGATAACATCCTCAAGAGGAGCTTGAAATAAGGTTTTATTATTCGGAACCTAGCTAGTTGGAGTTTGATTACTCTATGAATAATAAATAAGAATTTCTTGCTGAGTCCACTCTTGGAATTAAATAAGATATTAATTAATTAAGTACATAGCAGAAAATAATTAATTAATGGATGTTTCTATCTTAAGCGCGAGAAATTAATATCAAGCAATGGAAACCCGGAGTACTTATAATTTCGAATTTGGATGGGGATTGCAATATTACTTCTGTAGTGGCTACTCGTAATATTCCAATTATAAGCTTATATTAAATTGGGTTTAATTTAATTAGTTAAAAGCTAATTGGAGGAGCTCATATCCAAAACCTTCCATAGATCCTTGTCTGGGCACAATATGTGACGTAATATAAATATGACAACAAAGGAGACAGAAATCACTTTAATTAGAGCACAAAATTTCATCCCCCTCTCTACTTTGAAGAGAACGAAACATTCCTCTTCCCCTCCTCCGTGGGATAGGTTTTCCGTCTTCTTTATTTAAGTCCTAATACACTGGTGAGATCAGCCCACCCTGATATCAGTTTACAGTCTGGGGAACCAGACAGAAGATCTGTGGTTTAGTACGAAGATATTCACGTGGAGAAGGCGCTAGCTATCTTCGATTCTTTGGAGAATCATCAAGGTAAAATAGTTAAACCGTAGAAAAGCATGTTTTAGGTTTTAATTAATTTAAAGCATGATTTATTTGAGTTATGAGCATGATACATGCAATAATTACGCGAATAGAATTTGTCTAAATAATCTGCTAAATAGATCAGGATTATTATGTAATCGATTTATGTGAGCGCTTCCGCTGCCAACCCCTTCAATCCGATATGCAGATGATCTATCCTCCCAGTCTTGATTTTTTGACTGCTTCTACGCACACATCGACCCCATCGGAGACGCGGTTCACTAGGGTAGAGACTTTCTCCTTAGAGGAGCTGGGGATAGATCTCGAGGAGGCGGACACTCCCGTCCCCTCCATGGGGGGAGTAGGGCGGGGCCGGGGCGAACCGAAGAAGAAGAGGAAGGGCAAGAGGTTGGTCGGCGAGTCGTCGCAACCGGCTGATGACGGCAGCCCAACACGGAGGAAGTGGACAGATGATGAGAACGTCGCGCTGTCCAAGGCTTGGGTGTCTGTTTGCGATTATCCCCTCGTTTCGAATAATCAGAGGATCGTCAACATGTGGGCTAAAATTGCAGCAGCCTACAAGAGGAATTGCCCGCATGGGAAGGCTTACAGTGGGGCGGAGTGCCGGAAGGGGTGGGAGCGAATCAGGTCTAGGGTCTCCCGATTTGTGGGCTTGTACACCAACGCCCTCCGCATGAAGACCAGTGGCCAAACTGACGAGGACTGCAGGAGGATAGCGGAGAAAGCCTTCCCCGTGCCGGCCCGGTTGGTCAAAGGCGGGCGCAACGGGCAGCGAGGGGAGTCGCCCAGGGATCCCAGGAGGTCCAGTCGACATCCCCCCTGCTGGCAAGTCGCCAACCGAGCTCGCCTTCTTCACGTGTCAACAAACGCGTAAACAGATGCACAAGATCTTAGCTGAATAGAGGGAGGCAACTGACCCCATGGAGAAGAGGTTTCTTCACTCAATGCTCGAGAGTATGCGGGTCGATTTGAATGCCGCCGCGGCACAGTTGGGGGCATCAGACGCGAGCTTAGATGCCGCAAATTTGGGGGTCCCAGGTGGCGGCGAGGACGGCGGCGAGGTGTAGAGTGGGGTGGGGGCTCGTGTGTGGAAGCCCGGTTTTTTTTTATTATGTAATTTTTTTTAGTTAATGTATTTTTTTATTTAAATAAAATTAATGAATTTTCCCGTATCTGTGTCGTAAATTTAATTCCTTATATTGTGTTTAATTCCGTAAATTTTTAATTTTGTTTGATGTGGCTAGCCTATTGCTTGTCTAGTTGCTTGTCCTGATGATGTGGCAGGAGGAATTTTAGTGTTGATGATTGGCAGGAGGAGTTTGTGGCTAGCCTATGGCTGGCCTATTGCCATTGTGGATGCTTTTACACCAATAAACAACACCTCCTAAATTCTTGTGCCCAAAAGAAGTGGGTCTAATATCTTGGAACGGAGGGAGTATGATCTTAAATTAATTGTAGTTAGTAATTAATTGATGAGTTAGCAATTGATAACTTCCCGTTGCTATTAAATGTTAACTATATCAACAATGTATATTATAAATGTCAACACAAAAATAATATATCAATTAAATTAATAATTTAAGATAATTAACAATCTAACGTGACATAAGAGAAGTATATGTATTCATACGTGGATTGTCTCAAGTAAAATAAAATAGACCAATTTTATTATAAGTCACTTCTATTAATTGAATTTATAATGGAATACCACATCTTCATATACTGATTTACTGGGTCATTCCTAATATTACCAACTTGTTTACCATTATTAAGATTTTATCGGTATCCTTTTTTACATACCAATTGATCTTTCAAAATTAATTTTAAACTAAATAATAGTATAAAAAAAATAAATTTTAATAAGCGCAAAAATTTAATTAAATAAAGTATGTTAGTCAAGAACATCTAGATGTTGTTTGTATGAATTGAGATGAATACATGTACCAATTATGCATGCATAAGCAAGTCAAATTTCATACATGAGAAATTCACTTGTTTGGGAACATGGAATTGGAGCTATAGAAATAGAATTGGAGCGTCTAATTTCAATTCCATTGTTTGATATCACAAAAATGTCAATTCAATTGTTTGGTATCACAAAAATGTATGGAATAGGAATTGAATTATAATTCCAAAATTTCCAATTCCATGATTTGAATTCCATATCAAAAGTAGAAAATTAGAATTCCAAATAGTCATAATTAGATAGCTTCACTACCCACTACACACATTTCACACACTACACACATTTTACACACAACACAAATTTCACATATTTCACACACTACACACATTTCACATATTTCACACACTACACACATTTCACACACTTCACACATTTCACACATTTCACACACTACACACATTTCACACACTTCACACACTACACACACTACACACACTTCACACACCACACATTTCATATATTTCACACACTACACACATTTCACACACTACACACATTTCATTAGTGTCAAAGTTGATCTGATAATCTTGGCTTTTCTGAGGACTGTCACCATGTCGGAGTTGATCTGATCCCTCAACCACCGGAGAATTTTCGAGCTTTGTGCGGATTTTGTCTCTTCGTTGAGTTGTGTGAAATGTGTAGTGTGTGAAATATATGAAATGTGTGAAATGTGTGTAGTGTGTGAAATGTGTGAAATGTGTGTAGTGTGTGAAGTGTGTGTAGTGTGTGAAGTATGTGAAGTGTGTGTGGTGTGTATATTTATCAAACATGTCAATTCAATTTCATATCAATTCTTCATTTTACCAAACATAGGATTTGGAAATTCAATTCCCTCCAATTCAATTCTATAGAATTCCAATTTCAATTCCAATTCAATTCCATTATGTGTGCTAAACGGAGCCTTAATAAACACTTTGGGTTTGAATCCTATTAGTGGAGAATTATTTGTGACATTTTCTGA